>NW_024740795.1:255000-277500 GCF_018991925.1 Homarus americanus | reverse complement strand
GAGATATGTATGGAGAATATATAGTGGGGTTTAAACCCTTTTAAGATCCGTTATAAACTAATCATCATACACATTCATATAATTGATTCATTAAAAAACCAAATCCACTCTTATCCTAGCTCTTATTCATATACATATACATATACACATGCAATAATCAAATACATAAACAACACACAGACATATTCGGATCCTGTACACACACACACACACACACACACACACACACACACACATCTCCCCACATCCTCAGGAATCTTAGAAAAAAATTAAGCAATACAGAGCTATGTGGGTGTGGACCAAATAGGGGAAGGTGAGGGTTAGTGTGTCCAGGGGAAGGTGAAGAGGAGGGGAGGGGCGTGAGGTGTGTGCAGGGGGGTGAGGGCGTGGGGAAGGGAGAAGGTGCAAGTGACCACGCCCACGCCTCAAGGCAAAGATGGACTGACTGGGCATGTTGGCCCCTCTCCTCCTCCTCCTCCTCCTCCTCTTCCTCCTACTCCTCTTCCTCCTTCTCTATCCTCCTCCTCTGCCTCCTTATCCTCCTCTTCTTCCTCTCCCCTTTCTCATTCACATCATCTTTCCTCCTCCTCCTCCTCCTTCTTTCTCGACCCCATCTCATCTTCCCATTTTCTTTACCCGTATCTCTGCTTCAATTCGCCTTCCCTCCTTCGTTCACTTCCTCCCTTTGTATCTCCCCCTTCCTCCCTTTGTATCTCCCCCTTCCTCTCTCATTGCCCTTCTTTTCCCTCCCTAATACCCCTAACCTTCCCTCCATCCCTTCCCCCTTACCTCACTCCCTCCCTCTCTTCTTCTTCCCTCCTTCCCTCCCTACCCTACTCTCTCCTTCTCTCCTTCCCAACCCCTGTTTTCTTCCTTCCCTCCTCCTTCCCTCCCTCCCTCTCATATCTGTCATTCCCTTTCTCTTTCCCTCCTTCTTTCCCTTTATCTCTCGTTCCCTCCCTCGTTCCCTCTCTCCCTACCCCATTCTCTCCCTCCCTCCCTCCCCTCTCTCCTCCTTCACCCAGGATGGGTCCCCAGGCATCAGGATTTGGGCCAGCCAAGGTCCATCACCCTTCACTGACCGCCACCTACACCCACCCACACCCACCTACACCTACCTACACCTACCTACACCCACCCTAAGCACCCACCTTTCTTGCCACCCACCCACCCAATTTTAACCCACCCACAGCCACTGGCACCCAACCCACACCCACACACCTACACACCTACACCCACTTACACCAACCCACACCCACCCACACCCACCCACACCCACCTTTCACCCACCTACACCCACCCTAACCCCACCCACAGCCACCTTAACCCACCTACAGCCACCCATACCAATCCCACACCCACCCACACCACCCACACCCACCCACACCCACCCACACCCACCCACACCCACCTTCACCCCACCCACACCCACCACCCACCCACACCCACCTTCACCCACCCACACCCACCTTAACCCACCCACAGCCACCCATACCAACCCACACCCACCCACCACCACCCACCCACCTACACACCTACCCACACCCACCTTCACCCACCTACACCCACCTTCACCCACCCACACCCACCACCCACCCACACCCACACTCCACACCAACCCACACCCACCTACCACCACCCACACCCACCTACATCCACCTACACCTACCTACACCCACCTACACCTACCTACACCCACCTACACCCACCTGCACCTATCATTATTATTATTATTATTATTATTATTATTATTATTATTATTATTATTATTATTATTATTATTATTATTATTATATGCTAATTTTCTTACTACTAAATACATAACCTCTTTTATCATATCCTCAACCCGCCGTCACATACCTGCTCACAGTCAGCCACAGGTAACGGCAGGTGAGAGAAATATGCTTATTACACACCTGGCCAGTGTAAATATCAATGCCAAATATTTACACTGTTATACTTGCCGATAAATTGTTGACGTTTTCTTTCATCTATCACAAAGATATGATTAAGGAAGTGATAAATTATAGGGATTTATGAGAAATTATTTGGGATTTATGAGAAATTATTGGGATTTATGAGAAATTATTAGGATTTATGAGACATTATTGGGATTTATGAGAAATTTTTGGGATTTATGAGAAATTATTGGGATTTATGAGACGGGAGAAACATGCCTAGCGCCTCCTGATTCTTAATGTGATGGGGGAGGAAGGGGTGAGGTGGGGGGTTGGGAAGGAGAGGTGGGGTTGGGAGGGGAGGGGGAGAAGGGGGTCATCTAATATCTACCTACAGTAAGAGAGATTCATTCATTCTAACCTGGATGAACTAATTGGTGACGTTCTTTTTTTTGGGGGGTTAATTATGTAAGTAGGAGCATGTCTGATAAATACACACACGCCTGATTATAGTTAAAACACACACACACACACACACACACACACACACACACACACACACTAATTGATAATATAACAAGGTAAATACTTATCTGGCTGGACACAACACAGGTGGAGCAACAAGAGTCCGGTAAATAAATATTACCCAGTACCCACCTCAATTTACCTACACTTAAAGCATTACCTGTACCTGTGGGGTGGGGTTAGGGGGGAGGGGGGCCAGGTGCCATATTAGGTCAAGTAGTGTTGATTAAAGGGTTGAGGAGTTAGTGACCGATAGGCAGATGTAATGTGTATTTCTCTCTCTCTCTCATCTCGTCGTCGTCAGCCTGGGTTGACCTGAGGTGGTGTCCTCCCACGACCCGGCTGGACCAACACCTTCCTGACGACGCACTAAGTCAGAGATGATCCTCCAGACCCTCATGTAATGCCCCCTAATCACACACCTCACCCGCCTCGCTCCCACCATCCAATGCCTCACACGTGCACTCGCCTCCACTCATACCTGGTACAGTGGCTGGCGTGCTTTGTGAGATGTGGCAACTCTGTGGAATCCATATCTATTACCCTTAGTCTAGTTATCATTGAGAGGTTCCTTAAGGCCATTACGGGAGTTTTAATATGATGTAAACAAACACAGTGTTGCCACATCTTACAAAATGTGCTATTTACTGTACCAGGTATAAGTGAAGGCGGGTGAACATAGACCCTCTCCCTCCCTACCTCCTCAATTTACCTACGTTACTAACTTCTTCAATTCATGTTATCTTAAGGACTTTCTAAAGAGGATTACTCCAGTGTTATCGTGTGGGGGGGGTGTGTGTGGATTTATCAGATGTCTTATCAGTTTGAGAGATAACTGAAGGTTTTTAAAAGTGGCTTCTCTGATAAATAGACAGTCTGTTATCAGGTCTTATCTCTATGACGTCATAAGATAAAAGGTATACGGCTCTCGTCTGCCTCATTCCAGGATTCTGATTCGTTGTGATGACCTCGACGTGTGTGATTGGTGGACCTTGTTGGGATCGCTTCGGTGCTAGAAGGGCGTGGTGGTGTGAGTGAGTTTGAGTAATACAACAAAAAAATATGACAGAAATACATTATACATTATACATTATACATTATACATTATCCCAATATTAAGATAAATAGCAACGACAATAACAATAAACATAAACAAGGATTATATGTAAAAAAGTGACATATTTATCATTAAATCTTCAAATACAGTACCATGCTGTTCTGGTTTGTGTTTAAGTAGTACAACTAATATTTGCTTTAGTGTCATTCGGATACCTGTGTCTGTCTGTCTGTCTGTCTGTCTGTCTGTCTGTCTGTCTTTTTGTTTTTCAATTCCCTTTTCGATAAAACCAGATATTCGGTGACTTTATGTGACCTCTCGTGGTGACCTTGTGTGACCTCTCGTGGTGACCTTGTGTGACCTCTCGTGGTGACCTTGTGTGACCTCTCGTGGTGACCTTGTGTGACCTCTCGTGAGTGACCATGTATGACCTCTCGTGGGCGACCTTGTGTGACCTCTCGTGGGTGACCTTGTATGACCTCTCGTGGGTGACCATGTATGACCTCTCGTGGGTGACCTTGTGTGACCTCTCGTGGGTGACCAGAACATAGACAACAATACTTATTATGTTATGAGTTAAAGGTGGAGGAGGGATGTAAATATTATCCATTGTTAGTACTCGTCTGTGTGTGTGTGACAAGGGAGGTGTACATGAGACTAGGTATACATGGTGGTCTGGCTCATGTATACATAGTTATATACATTAATGCCTTTGAGTTTAATACATATTAAGTTACATAATTTTTACACATTAACAAATACTAATACATATATGACTTTATACACTAACGCATACACATCCAATACACATATTAAAACACACATGTGACTTTTATACATTAACATATACACAAGCAATATACACACTAACACACACATTACGACCAATACATACATGATTTACACACTAACACACACACACACACACACACACACACACACTCTACACCCACCACACCCACCACACACACACACACACACACACACACACACACACACACACACACACACACACACACACACACACACATTAACTCTAATAATCTAATTCACACCCACCACAATAATACACACACACACACACCTCCCCACACACACACACACACACACACACACACAAGCTTCCTTTCAACAACATAAAACAATAAGTTAAATAAAACCACACAAGTTGTCTCCTAACAAGGGACATACAGACACACATTAATCCATTACACAGGTGAGCTAAGGTACAGACGCACCTTTAAGATATGGCGGATTTACCTGGGATGGAGAGACTATCAGCCCAATGTGGCCGGAAATAGCGAAGGAAAAAAATATTACTATCATTTGAGGGTGAAATTTTTTCTGATCGAGGCCGTGAAGGTAATACCTTGTTAGTTGTCCTGAGAAGAGGGGGGAGGAGGGGGGATGGGGGGGGGTGGGGGGGGAGATGGGAGGATGGGCTGGCTGTGTGGGTGGAGGAAAGATGGGGAGGGTGTAGTGTGTGTGTGTGTGTGTGTGTAAAGGTGAGATTTCAACAGGTTACTAAGAACTAATCCAAGAACAGTTATATTTCTTCAGACGACGAAGCATTGTGTGTGTGTGTGTGTGTGTGTGTGTGTGTGTGTGTGTGTGTGTGTGTGTGTGTGTATACATTTGTGTGCATGCGTGTGTTTACTTTTGTGTACATATGGACGTTTAGAGTATATGTGTACACAATTTTGTACATGCAATTATGTATGTTTGTATGTATGCTAGTGTTAGTGTTTACTTGCTTAAGACAATACATAAACACCATGAATAACAGTGTTTATATACAGTATTATTAACTAACACACCTGTAAATGTATAAATTAACCAATATAAACATAACATCCACACATACATAAACATTAACATACAAAAATACACATTCACTTTCCTCTAAATTTCAATTCATGTAAACATTCAAACATTCTAAGAAAATGTTACAAATAAACTCTTCTTGTGTTATTTATCTAATTAAAAAAAAAATAACATTGTATCCGCGTTGCCTCACCTCACGAGCGAGGCAAAAAAAACGTTTCTCACAATACAGAGCCAAAAACGTTTATTTACAAGTGTGAATTAAAAAAAATTGTTTTAGGATGGTGAGTAAATTAAGAGTTTATTATACCTGGCCATAATATTAATGAGTTAAGGGGATTGCTTATTTACCTACTGACCACCCTAGCTACTGACCATCCACCCACACGCCCTACAAACAACACACACACACACACACACACACACCAGGTAAAACAGAGCCTCTTGAATCCTACATACAAATATTGACACAAGATGACTACGTTTTGTAAAGGTAGAAATTTATGTTATATAATTTGACGTTGTTTACAAAAGAGGGCGTGGAGAATCTCTTAGTATTCTGACGTGTGTTTTTATATGTGCTTTGATATATGTGATATGTGGGTGATTTTATATATATATATGTATTGTATTATTGAGGTATATAAGAGCTGATTTGTATGATATGTTTTATTATTATGAATGTGTGTATGTGTAAACAGGTGTGTGGGGTGTGTGTGTGTGTGTGTGTGTGTGTGTGTGTGTGTGTGTGTGTGTGACTCAGTATATTCATGTGTCCTTCCAGGTAACTGTCCACCTATGCTGTCCCCCACTTGTCTCTCCTTCCTCCCCTACCTGTCTCCATCCCCACTTCCTCCCCCTACCTGTCTCCTCCCCTTCCTCCCCTACCTGTCTCCTCCTTCCTCCCCCCCCCCCCTCCTTCACCTCCTTCATCTCCTCCCCTGTGTTCCCCAGCTCCTCCCTGGCTTCCCTTTCTTCACCCTTTCCTCCTCCCCTCCTTCCCTCTCGCCCTTCATCTCTCTCTCCTCTTTTCCTCCTTTGTTTTTCCTCACCATCCCTTTCCTCCTTATTTCCTCTCCTCTTCTCTTTGTCCTCCATTATTGTTCTCCAGATCACTACTCTCTCTCTCTCTCTCTCTCTCTCTCTCTCTCTCTCTCTCTCTCTCTCTCTCTCTCTCTCTCTCTCTCTCTCTCTCTCTTATAAACCTACAGGTGATTATATATGTCATTTCAAAGGTCAATTTACCTGATGGCTGTAGTATAAAGACATTGATCCTTTATGTAACCAATAATTTATTTATACATTATGCATTTACTTCAATAATAAATCATACCTTTGTATTTTAATGGTTAATAGATCGATGTATTTCAAGGACTCTTTTAGTCTCTGTACTCTAAAGGCCAATATAGTACTCGTGGGTGTTAAGGGCGAGTGTAGTTAACTTGTGCATTGTTAAGGTTTTATGAAATAGTTATGCAAGTTTAAGATATTATCACCTGTATGACTCAGCCTCAACATATGCAGAAAATGACACTGCTTGATCATCCTCTTGTTGGCAAATACTCTTACTGTACCTGTAATTACTTGAAGCTTATTTAAATATTAAGTAAAATCTAATGTTTTTAAGGTATTCGTAAATGCTAACCTAACCTAACCTAACCTAACTTAACCTAACCTAACCTAACCTAACCTACAGCAAGGTGGTCGTTATAGCGGGTGTTTGAGTGAAGCCAGGTGGATACTTTATACTGAGAGCTCCGTATAACCAAGTGGTCGCTATAGGCTTGTACTTTATATCGACCAGAAGTCTCTATACTCAGATGGTCACTGTTAACGGGGTCTCATTACAGCTAGAGGCCGCTATAGGTAGATGGTCGTTCAAGGAAGGGTATTTATTGTAATTAGGAATGACCGCTATAGAGGTGTGGCCTAAGCACTAGTGTCTTTTAACAGGTGCCCGTTATAGTCAGACTGCTGTTGAAATTAAGTCTTATCCAGAGGTAAGTGGTCACTGATAGGAGCTGTTCACTATGAGCATGTGGCCGCTGTAAGAGGTGGTGACGTCGCAACCGTACACAGATGGTCACCATAGACAGGTGGGACCCATAAGCAAGTCAGCGCCCACTGGATACAACACGCAATAACCACTCCCCCTTCCCTCCCTCCTCCTCCCTCCTCCTCTACCCCCTACTCCCACCCTCTACCCCCCTCCTCCCCCCCGTCTCACCCCCTAAAAAAAAAACTAGTGCACTCGTGACCGACTCAGCTGCCGCTATACACAGGTAAATGCCGTAACAGGTGGTCGCATATACAGGTGTGACCCGGTTAATTAGTGTCCAAAAGGGGTTAATATTGAACATGTTTATTAGAGGTAAATGTTGAGGTAATTTATTTATTTATTTATTTATTTATTTATTTATTTATTTATTTTTATTTTTTATTCATTTTATTTTATTTTTTATTCGTGTTAGAACAGAAGCCTGAGCCATACTTTCTGGTCACGCAGCTGCCCCTTGAAGGACGGAGAAAGGCGTGGTGCTGAGGGAAGGAGGGAGGGAAGGGGAAGAAGGAGGGAGGGAGGGAGGGAGGGAAGGGGATGGGTGGGTGACGTAGGAGGGAGGGAGGGAAGGAAGGAAGGAATAACAGAGAGGAAGGAAGGAGTGTTGGGAGTAATGCAGAGAGGGTGAGTTAGAGAGGTGGGAGGGAAGGAGGGAAGGAAGGAAGGAGAGAAGGAGGAAAGAAGTAATGGGAGTGAGTGAGGAGGGAGGATGAAGGAGGAGGGGGGTAAGAAAGGGAGGAGAAGAGAATAGGGAAGACAAGATGAATAAAGGAAAACGCAAATATATTAAAAATACTATGATTTTTATCTCTCATTCTCTCCCAGCTTTCTCTCAATCCCACATTCTCCTCTCCCCTTCCCCCTCATCAGATATATGCCTCTCCTCCCTCTCATACCTCTCACCCCCTCTCTCCCCCCCTCACCCTCCCCATCCCACCTCATCTCATCTCATCTTGAAGGAAATACTCGACATATTTACGTCTAGATAATGGGTGTTACTCTCTCTCTCATAACCATACTCCTTTGATGATATGCTGAGCGTCAGTGTGGGCGTAGAGGCGCCCACACTGGCATCCTTTAAAGGCGTGACTCAGGCGATCATAGTACAGTATGTAGGAGATTGGTTAAAAGACTCCTGAGGTGTAATTGGGCTATTTAGATGCTGCTCCTCGTGTACTATACTGACGATGGTTCACCTGAAGATTAGGCCACCTGTTATTTCACCTGATGATTATACACTCTAACACTAGCTTAACTTAGAGGTAATCATCTGACCTAACTCTAAACTAATCCAACCCAACCCCAACCTTAAACCAACAACCCAACCCAGCCCACTCCCAGCTCAACCCAACTCCAGCCCAACCCAACCCAACCCAACCCAACCCAACCCAACCCAACCCAGCAACCCCAACCCAGCCCAACCAACCCAGCCCAACAACAACCCCCCCAACCCAACCCCAACCCAACCCAACCCAACCCAACCCAACCC
This sequence comes from Homarus americanus, assembly GCF_018991925.1. Classification (NCBI taxonomy): domain Eukaryota; kingdom Metazoa; phylum Arthropoda; class Malacostraca; order Decapoda; family Nephropidae; genus Homarus; species Homarus americanus. Next base: position 268,648 of record NW_024740795.1, on the reverse strand, counting down.
AGCCCAGCCCAACCCAACCCAACCCAACCCAACCCAGCCCAACTCCAACCCAACCCAACCCAACAACCCAACTACCCAGCCCAACCCAACCCAGCCCAACTCCAACTCCAACCCAACCCAACCCAGCCCAACCCAACCTAACTCCCAAACCCATCCCAACCCAACCCAACCCAACCCAACCCAACCCAACCCAATCCAGCCCAAGCCCAGCAACCCAACCTAACCCAGCCCAACTCCCAACCACCCAACCCAACTCAGCCCCCAGCCCAGCCAACCCAACCCCAAGTATAGCGTTAAGGTGTTTAATTATCAGGTGAAATAATACCCATAATATTAACCTCTGAAACTATCATTTTTATTCATTCAAAATATTACCAATTAATATTAAACACAACTTATACATAATGAAAAAAATAAATAAACCTTTAGACAAATTACTGATGAACAATTAAAATTCATTAGTCATTCACCTAATTATTATCTATACTAATTGGTTTATTAAATATCATACCTTAACTAATTTAACCAATTTTGTATAAGTATAATATAAATTGGGTCAAGGTTAAGTAAACTATTTCCTCTAATTGGTACGGACAGGTAACAGAGACTATTAATTACAGGTACGGTGTCACTAATATAGAGATGACGTAAATTGCCTACAGGTGTGTGTGTGTGTGTGTGTGTGTGTGTGTGTGTGTGTGTGTGTGTGTGTGTGTGTGTGTGTGTGTGTGTGTGTATATGAGTATGTGTACGTGTGTGTGTGTGTGGTAATGATGTACCTCCCCGGACATGAGTTCTAGTATCATGGGCGTAGTGTGGGCGTGATGGGACTGGGCGTGGTCTTATCCGGGTTATGAGGCGAAGGTGAGCGGAATAGGGAGTATGGGAGGTGTGGGCGGAGTGGGTGTATGGACGGGGTGTGTATAGGGTTGGTTTGACAGCCTTGAGTGTATGTTGTATGGCTTTGGCGAGGAAATGGCGGGTCTTGTTGTGAATAAAATTATCATGAGAGAGAGAGTTGGTAGTGTTGCATGTTGCAGAGTGTGTGTGTTGCATAGTCGCCCTGTGTTGTTCAGTGTTCAGGTCTAGGTAGGAGATGGTGGGGAGAAGGAGTGGGTGAGTGTGGTGGGGAGAAGGAGTGGGTGAGTGTGGTGGGGAGGTGAGTAGGCAGATGGTGCGTTGGTTCCAGCTGGTGTGTTTATGTGCGTTTGGTGCCGTGGAAAATGAGGGGAGGGAATGAGTGGGTAGGAGTGGGGAAGAAACGGAAGGGGAGGTGTGGGAGAATAGGGAGGAAATGGGAAAGGGAGAAAGAGAGAGAGAGGGGGGACAGTAAAAATAAAGAAGGGAAGGGACGCAGGTGTGGAAATAGGATATTGTCTCGTAAATGATGTGGGATGGTGTGTGTGGGGTGGGGTGGGGAGGGTGGGGAGGAGGGTAGAGGATAGTAAGGGGGTGGGGAGGGGATAGTACGAGGAGAAGGAGGAGGGAGGGTGACATTAGGGGTTAGTTGTTTATGGTGTGATGGGGCGTTGAATGGGGAGAGAAAAGGATAGATGTGAGAAGGGGGAGAGAAGATGGGTGTGAGAGGAGGGAGAGAGGAAGGGGGGAAGAGACGCGACGGGTGCGAGGAGAAGGGGAGGGGTTTGAGAGGAGGTGGAGAGGGGGGGGGGTATGTTGTTTTGCCTGGCTGGTGTTGGGTGGGGCGTTTGGTGGGGAGATCATGGAGGGGAGGGGACGGGAGGGGCGCGGGGAGGAGGAAGGGAGGGTATGAGGGGAGAGGAGGGAGAGGGGGTGGGGGGAGAATGAAGACGCCCCACCCAGCATCCGGGAGCCCAGGGCGGGGCAGGACTGGAGCAGCAGCAGCAGCTGTCCTCTGGAGCATCACCAGCCTGGAGGCCAACACGCGTCCCACCCTCCGCTAAGAGACGCCTCCCTCCAGTCTTGCTCTGTAACGCTGCTCTACACCACATGCGATACATTTCACCTCATCGCTGTCTGCTACGTTACTCTACAACTCTGTCTTGCACATATTAAACTTGCTCTGCTGTGTTCATCTCTAGTCACATTCTTACAGCTTAATTGATTCTGTAAAATTGTTCTGGCAAGTTTCTCCTCAACCTACTGTGCTGAGTGCCTTTATAACACAATATTGTTCTGCATTTCTATTTACACTGTTGTAAATTTACTGTTCTTCGTGTCATCAGTCAGGCTATGTACTTGGCACCGTTCACCGCCTTGCTATCCTCTACTCGACTCTACCCTCCTCTCCCCTCCTCTCCTCTACTCTACTCTACTCTTCTCTACTCTACTCTACTCTACTCTACTCTACTCTACTCTACTCTATAACCAAAACCTACAACACTTCTCTCCCTTTACAATAATTCTCAGTAATTTCTGGTAACTCTGGCAGGATTTTGTGAGTGTTTTCTCTTGTTCTAATAAACACTAAACGAAGAAACACCCTCAAGATGTACTGAAGACACAACCAAGCGTCTTCATAATTACTTCTTAAGTGTATCGTATGTCTTAACTATTGTGAGTTAGGTTAGGTTAGGTTAGGTTGGCTCAGGTTAGGTTAGGTTAAAGTGAAAGACAGTGGGGCTAAACTTCACCTGATTCGAATGTTGCTTCTCTCATCGTTGGGTCTTTGGAAACTGAACTGGTTCCTGTGTCTGTGTTTTTCCTCCTGGCAACTTTCCTACACTGAGAAAAACACGTCTTTTTCATTGTATTTTTGACTCTTTGAAAGTCCTTTGTCTCTTCCTTCTCTGCTATTTTCAGCCTGCCCATTGTAACTCCATTTTCTGAACATCATCTCTTCACTGTTCTGCAATGTTCAATAACTTCTCTAACTATAAGACTCTCCTCTTGCCTTCCTTACTGAAATAATCCTGTGGCTTACCTGGACACACATCTATCAAGACCCTGTAATAGTCTGCCAAATTTCTAACTGTTGAAAAATCATCTCTTTGTAATAGCATTCTTGCTCTGCAACCTTCTGCACACCTCCCACTGTAAGAATCCACCCCTGCAAGGCCTCGCTGCATCATTGCTCTGCCACAATGTAACGCTTGATTAGAACTGGTGCAATATTCTTTTTTTTTATTCGTGTGATTAGCTTTCGTCTTTTTAGATTTCTCGCCACGTCACTACAACTATGCAACATTTCAATGAACATGTTGCAGAGTATTGATATGTTCGCTCTTAAGATAGTCAGTCATACACGTACCCTCAATCCACGCTGCATCAATGCTCTGCAACTATGCAACGCGCCACTAGAAACTGGTGCGCTTCTCCACCTTCACTTTGCCTTTGTTTACGTTTTCTGAGCTGTTGACAGACCCAAGCGAGTCAACAGAGATTCCTGACTGGCGTATTCTTTGACCACCAGACCTAGTTTCTCTCTCTCTCTCTCTCTGTGTCCACCTCAGCCCACGCCTGCCTTATACCTTGGCCCCGATACTGCAGTTTTTTTCGTTGATTATTTTGTCCTCAATTCTTCTTCTTCTTCTTCGTCTTCTTTTTCTTCTTCTTCTTCTTCTTAACTTATTGTACATGTGTCAATATTCTTTATTTTCTTCATTTTCGTCTTAATTTTTTTCTTATCTTCTTCCTTATCATCCTGTACTATTTGCTATTCTTCTTTTTCTCTGTTTTCCTCTTTTCGTACAAATGTCTTTTTCTTCTTTCTTCGTTATCATTTCTCCGATTTTTTCATTCATGTAATACCAACTGTCCTCCTTGGCCTAAATACAAGTTTTCTCTCTCTTCTTCTTCTTCTTCTTCTTCTTCTTCATCCGTTCATCTGTTATGTCATCCATCATTCCCTCTCTTCTTTTTATTCCTCCTCCCCTGTTCTTCATATTCCTCTTCCTCCCCCACCCCATTCCTCCTTCCTCATCCCTACCCCTTCCACTGGCTCTCTTCCTACCCTTCTCCTCATTCCCTGCCCCTCCCCTTTCTCCCCCCCTCCTATCCCTCCTTTCTCCCCTCCGCTTCCTCCTCCTCTCTTCCACCTCACCTCTTCCCTCCCCCTCCCCCTCCCCCTCCCCTCATGACCCCGACTGCTGTGTCCATGATCCAAATTTCTTCCTCAATCTCCGTGCTGACCAACTACTCCCCCACCACTCCTTTACCAACACCCCTCCCCACCGCATTCCTCCCCACTCCCCCTACCACACCCACCATGACACTGCCTTACAAACACACAACTCCCTCCTCCTCCTCCTGGCTGGTATTAAAACTTATGTCATCTTCTGCTTCTGCTTCTGGATAATAATGCAGGTTGGGAACACAGTTGACGTCATGAGGCTTCGGTCGGGTTCGTTTCATCAACTCTCCACCTCGAAAATTCAACTCATATGTTTTAAAGTATTTTTTCAAGCAGCTTCGGTAAAAGTCAATGCTTAAAAATATGTTTATGTTAGAGAATATGCATAGAAAGGATAGATAGATAAATATGTGGAGTATTTCAATGATAATGATGATATTTTTTGGCCATATTTAACGGATTCACACGAGAACTGTACCGACTCAAATTTCGACTCTGTATCGGTGTTCAGTAAATGGTTTGAATGGTTTGTTTCATAGCCAATTGATCATTTCGACAAATATTAACCCATTATTAAGACTATTAAACGCTCGTGTGTTACTGAGACGCTCGAGTAACTTCTGTTTATCATATTAATGGCAGAACAAACAGGAGAGGCTCGGAGATATGTTCACTTGTTTAAAGAATTCGTTTTGAAGCAACACTGAATCTCTGAATTATAGGACTGACACACGCCGCCCTCACGTTATAGTATAGTTATAGAGTATTATAGTTTAGCTATATAATTTTCCGTTTATATTGTGTATATATTATTTTTTTTATTATTTAATTATGTGATTTTACGGTACAATATCTCGTTTATAGATGTTAGTTAAGTCTCTCTCTCTCTCTCTCTCTCTCTCTCTCTCTCTCTCTGCTCGTCCGTCCATCTGTCTGTCTGTTTGTCTGTCTGTTAACCACACTATATGTACAATTGAATTAAGTGAAAGTGAAACACCACAAACCTCATCAACAAAAATATTATACTAACACAAAAGATTAAGACAGATCCATTCTTTCTCACTCTCCAGTATCATGCTGAGTGAGACACATTCCTCTTATCTATTTCGTTCATTATCAATTATCTCAACACCGGAGATATTTACCTAATGTTATCTTGTGTGCTTTAAGGAGGGGCCGACTAAACTAAACTAGACTACCTGGTTAAAATCCTTAGTTATTGAAGTAATTCATTAGAGTTTCATATATCTTCGTATGTTATTTTAGTTCTTTTCTTTAATCTATCAAGAATTTTATTACATTTTTCAAGAGTATATTTACTTTAATCTGTCAAACTATCAAGAGTACCACAAAGAACATGCGTCATTGATGAGTGTCCGAGGCTGAAAATCGATGACCACCTCAGATGCCTTGAAGCGAAAACCACCGCTGCCACCATTTTACTCTGGGATTATAATCAATGCCCAGACCCTACGACTCGTGACTGCGGGGCCGACCAACTCTGTCTGGGTATTTTTCATCAACCTCCATTGTGTCCACTTCTGAAAGGCGAGACCTCTTTTGTCTGGGGGAAATTTATTTTTAGCGGCCTCTTGTTTGATTAAAGAGATTTTTCATTTAAGTGGCCATTTCAGTGACCTCAATTATTTTGTTTGGGTGATTTTTTTTATTGACGAGGTTTTGTGTTTTATAGCAGTTGAGGTCTTTAAGGAACTCTCGATCTTAGTGTTTTTTTATGTAAAGGACTTTCTAATTTGGGGAAGTTTCTAAGAGAAGATTTTCTTTATGGGATTTCTCTTAAGGGGGCATTTTAGTTGGGATTATTTCTTTTTCGAGGGGAGGAATTTTCTTTTATGGCATTTTCTATTTAGAGATTTTTTGGAGACTTTCTTTAGGAACCTTTCTTATAATTTAAAGATCCTACTTTAAGGAGCTTTATATTTAGGAACTTTTCTTGTTGAGATATTTTCGTTTGGTTACTTTTTTATTTGGAAATTCTGTAAGGGAAGCTTTTCTTTGGAGGAAATTTCTATCTGGGGACTTTAATCTTAGGGAACTGTCTATCTAGGGACCTTAATTTTAGGAACTGTCTATCTGTGGACCTTAATTTTAGTGAATTATCTATCTGTGGACCGTAATTTTAGGGAATTATCTATCTATTGACCTTAATTCTAGGGAACTTTCTATCTAGGAACATCATTTTGGGGAATCTCTTTATTACTAATTCTATTTTTTTTAGGGGAGAAAAGAGGAGGACCTAAATGATGTCGTCTCCATTGTTAACCTCGACCCCTGGGAGTGAGTTCAATGACCCCTTTCACCTTTTTTTACTCCCTTAATAACTTTTTTGACAAGACAACTTTTTTAGGGAACGACTTTTTTAGGGAACTGGTTTATTGTTACCATTTTGATGTCCCTTTTTTAGGATATGTTTCAATGTCTTTTTTTTTTAGGGTGAGTCGTTTTTGTTGTCGTCTTTCCTCGATGTTTTTTTTTTTTGTGGATAAAGGAGATTGATCACTCGTCAAGGTTAGGTTAGGTTAATGAGATAAAACTGAATTTCTCATATTAGAAAAAAAAAGGTTTAAAACTAACCTAATTGAACCTTTATATTTATCGTTCATTATCTTCTACACGTATGAGTTAGCTTTGTTTATTTATCTTTCTTAGTTTCTGTAGTAACAATATTTTGAAGCTGTAAAGTGAAGTTGTTTACTCAGTCAGAAAATACAGGAATGAATTGTGCAGTCAATATTAGTTATAACTGAAGCCTTTTTTAAGAACAATGATTCTCTTGTTAAGGTAGCTGATATACATGTTTACAATGGTACACATACACAATATATAGTCTAATCTAGTAGAAGTAAATACATAGCGAGCGTATACATGGTAAATATGCCTACACGTATATGTATTCAGAGACTATATAAGATTCCCAAGCATTTATGCATAAGTTATATATATGGAGTTGTAGGTAAGGTGATATAGTTGTTAATATTGTTATAGAGGATTAATACAAAGGTGACTCGTCTGATTCCTACCTGAATAATTTTTATATTAGAAAATACCGAATAAATTTGGAAAATCTACCAATAACCAAAAAAAAATCGTGAAAAAATATTACGTTATATTTGTTATCTTGAAGAACATCCAATAAAGAAAAGAAAATATAATAAGTGATGAAAACTGAAGGAATCCTAAACAACAAGATAACGCTAAATATAAGATGACACAATTAAATAATAACTTACATATTTGTGATAACAGTGATATAAAAAAAACTCAGCCTTGTTATAAACGGATAAAAGAAAAATAAATAAGACGATATATTCTAAACGTCAAATAATTCACGTACATAAGATTCCAGATTATCAAGTACAATGTTTGAACCCACTGAGTACATTGCTATCGTACTCACACTCAAGGGATTAAATTAATGTACTCAAGTGCTTAAGTCGTTGTGGTTCTTGCTTACTAGGCTGAATAATTCATTGGGTGGATGAGGTTAGCCCCGTACTCAAAGGGTTAGCCCCGTACTCAAAGGGTTGGCCCCGTACTCAAAGGGTTAGCCCCGTACTCAAAGGGTTGGCCCCGTACTCAAAGGGTCAATACTGCATCTAAAGGCATTTTTTTTTTTGAGTTGCGGACATTTGTGTTTTCTTTAATGAATGGTGAATTATATCTCTCTCTCTCTCTCTCTCTCTCTCTCTCTCTCTGTCATTTAATCCTTTTCTCTTCCGAATTCCTTACTCCCCCCTTCCCTCTATCCTTCCCACATCCCATTATTTACTTCATCATTCCCTCCTATCTCCCTCTCCCATACATCTTCTACCTTTCTCCTCTCCCTTCCTTCCTTCCTTCGACTTTTTCACTTCCCTTCATCCCTTCTTCTCTAACTCTTCCTTCTTTCTCCTTCTCCCTTTCTTTCCTCTATTCCTTCCCCCACCCACACTCCTTCTCTCTCTATTCTCATCCATCTCTCCTTCCCCTCTCCCTCCCTCCCTCCCTTCCCTTCCACACCTCGATTTATTATGTCTAGTGAGAGAGAGAGAGAGAGAGAGAGAGAGAGAGAGAAAGAGAGAGAGACCCATAAACACATTCGAACACATATACACACACAGTCACATGTATACAATCACACACAAACGCACACGAGGACACACACACACACACACACACACACACACACACACACACACACACACACACACACTGGTGAAGGAAACTGGACCATGGACACAGCAAGAGAGAAGAGAATGAGGGAGGAGGGTGGGTGGAAGTGAGGGAGAGGGGGGGGTAGTGAAGGAGAGGAGGGGGGGGGAAGGAAGGCGCGGTCATGGAGGCGCGCGTGGGCAGGCCTTGACCACGCCCACGCCCGCGGCTAGAGACGACCCGGACCACGCCACCTACACCCCCACACCCCCATACTACATCCTCCTTCTCTCCTTCCTTATTCTATTCTTCCTTCTTCTATTCCTCCTTCTCCTTCTTCTCTTACTCCTTTTCCTTCTTCTCTTCTTCCTTCTTCTATTCCTCTTTCCCCTTATTTTCTTCCTCCTATTCCTCCTTCTATTTCTCCTTCTCCTTCTTCTATTCTTCTTCCTCCTTTCCCTCAATTTCTTTCTCTCCCTTTCTTCTCTTCCTTTCTTCCTTCTCTTCTTCATTCTTTTCTTCCCATTCTCTTTTTCTTTATATATATACGTTCCTCCTCCTCTACTCATTCCTCTTCCTCCACACATTCCTCTTCCTCCTTCTCTACACCTCTTCCTTTTTCTTTAGAGGCTTATCCATCCCCTCTTCTTCTATATTTTCCTTCTATTTATTATCCCTTCTTCTATCTACCTTCTACATTATGCTCCTTCCCTTCTAAGAGTCACTACCATATGCCTAACAGTCTATTCGAGGCGGTGTGGATATAGTACACTGAATTCTTAGAACGCATATGGCCGACACTGCACTCGTTTGACTTCATTTCCCTAAGAGTAAAGTTAAGGTACTCATTCGCAGCTGGGTCGAGTGAGGATAATCCCGGCCGTGAACCAATGACCCTTATGATAGGTGGTGAGTTGTTGCATTCTTTCAACCACCTCTTCATTCTCTGTCATTTTCTTTCATTATTTTTCTATCATTTTTTTTCCTATATGTATTTTGACACAATCATCACCACCATCACCACCATCACCACTACTCACTATCACCATCATTATCATCGTCGTCGTCAATATCATCACCATCATCATCATCACCATCATCACTACACCATTACACCTACCTCACTCAAGCTGATTCCGGTTCAACAGGTGTGAAAAATCGTCAGGTTTAATTTGCAGTTGCATCAGTTTTTCATCTACAAGTGTAATCTGTTTGTCCTTGTCAGCATCCGTAGCCTGTAGGGAAATGTCGTCAGCATCCAGTCCCCATGGCAACGTTTTATTCATCTCCCTTCATCCCTGCACTGATTTCAAGATCCTTATATACGCCTAAGTCATATTTTGTCTTCGTTAGAGATGACACCGTTGCTTTCATTTCTTTTGTGTGGTTTTTAGTACATGTGGCAACTTAGGGTTTGTTTATCTGGGTCTTTTAATATATATATAGAATTGGATCTGGCAACGTTGCTAGTTATCTATCTCCCAGCGTCACCACATATGGAAGCATCTCATTTATTTGTTATGAGCATAAATTGACGTGGAGGAACGATCTCTCTCTCTCTCTCTCTCTCTCTCTCTCTCTCTCTCTCTCTCTCTCTCTTTATGTCACCACAGGAAGGAGAAGGTGGTATAATAACATCTAAACATCCTGTGCTTGTCTGTCTGTCAGTCAGGAGGAGATGACGGATCCATTCAGTCACGTCAAATGAGGCGCTTCGAATCATTAGGGGATCTGGTTTGGTGCTTCGTGTCGTATTATAATCGAGTCCGGAGTTTGTTTGTTTATGGTATGGCCTCCTTGTTTGAGACTCATGCAGCAGTGAGAAGGAAGGGAGGAGGAAAGGAAGGAAGGAAGGAAGGAAGGAAGGTAGGAAGGAAGGAAGGAATGTATGAATGAATGACAGTGAATGAATAAAGATGATGTGAAGTACCAGAGTAAGACAAATCTATTACAGTAGTGAGATTAAATGAAAGCATAATAGTGAATGAAGGGAAAATAACCGTGTATGTATGTATGTATGTATGTATGTATGTATGTATGTATGTATGTATGTAATGTGTAATGTGTGTATGTATGTATGTATGTATGTATATATGTATGTATGTAATGTGTATGTATGTATGTATGTATGTATGTATGTATGTATGTATGTATGTATGTAATGTGTAATGTGTGTATGTATGTATGTATGTATGTATATATGTATGTATGTAATGTGTATGTATGTATGTATGTATGTATGTATGTATGTATGTATTTGATTCCTACTCACTTCCTTTCCACACTCAGAATTATCACCAAATAACACACATTTATTATCCATTACTCTCTTCCTCCATTCGTTTTTTTTTAACTTCCTCTTCTAAATATCACTTTTATCATATCATTTTCCTTGTCTCGTTTTGGCTCTAATTCATCAGTATTTGTGTGTTTTTGTTCTATTTCTCATCTCTATTCTTTTATTCTTTTTATCTATGTCTTTCGTTTGTATTTTGCTTATTTTCTTGTTCTACTTCTTCTTCTACTTCTTCTTCTTCTTCTTCTTCATCTTCTTCTTCTTCTTCTTCTTTATTATTGCAGTTTGTGTTTTATATTATTATCATCATCATCGTCTCACCATCATCATCATCATCATCATCATCATCGTCTCACCATCATCATCATCATCATCATCATCATCATCATCATCATCTTTCTCATTACATTCCTTTTCTCTCTTATTTTTCTTATTATTTGCAATCTTGTAATTCTGCAATATTCTATCTATCCATATGTCTATCTACCTGTCTCTCTGTCTGTCTGCCTGTCTCTCTGTCTGTCTGTCTATTACATCATCATCATCACCTGTCACGTGTCCATCATTACCTGTCGACGTGCTAATTATCTCTCTCTCTCTCTCTCTCTCTCTCTCTCTCTCTCTCTCTCTCTCTCTCTCTCTCTCTCTCTCTCTCTTTACGACTTAACCACAAAACAACTAATGTCTCCGACCTTGTTATTATTACATCTTCGTATTTTTTTTGACTTGTTCTATTTTCATATTCGTATTTTATGTTTTTTTTTCTTTTATTTATCAAGTTTTGTGTTCCATTTCCTCTTTCTTTATTTTTAATATTAATTTATCTATTTTATAATTTTTCGTCATCAAGTTTTGTTATTCATCTGTTTATTAATTTGTATTTATTTATTTTTATTCATCCATTAGTCTGTTTGCATAAGATAATTAGCTGAGGTTGTTGACCCCAAATGTATTTATTTACAGAATTTTCAACTACCAGCACAGATTGTTAACTTTTATGTGTTTTAGTTTTTTTTTCCACTAATGACCGACACAGTTTGTTTATTTTGATGCCTGTGTTTACGTCTTTTTTTGTTAACGACCAGCACAGTTTGTGGACGTCTCTGCTCATTAGGAATTAGTTTAAAATCATCTGAGTAATTGTATTTTTTCCTCGGAGGTAAACCACAATCGTCTTCTTTCTGGTCTTCTTCCTCTTTTTCCTCCTCCTCCTCTTCCTCCTCTTCTTCCTCCTCTTTCCTATTCTCCTCTCTCTCTCTCTCTCTCTCTCTCTCTCTCTCTCTCTCTCTCTCTCTCTCTTCCATATTCCCTACTTTACCTCGTCCTTAATAATTCTTGTTCTCTCATTCTTCTCATCTTCCTCTCTCCTGCCTCCTTTCCCTCCTGTCCTTCATCCTTCTTCCTTTACTCTCCTATCCCTCTACCCCTCTTGTTCCTTTCTTCTTATTCTGTATCTTCCCACCTCCCTCTTCTGTCTTTCCCTTCCTTCTTCCCTTTATCAACTTCCACCCCCTCCTTCCCTCCTTACTCCATCTACACCTATCCTCCTCCCCATACTTCCCCCATCTCCCCCACCTCCTCCTTCTCCTTCCGTCTCCCTCACTTCCTCCTCCTTCCCTCTCTTCTTCCTCCCCATACACCTCCTTCCCTCCTCGCCTACCCACCATCTACCTCACCTCTCTCGCCTCCTCCTCCTCCTCCTCCTTCCATCTCCATCACCTCCCTCACCTCTCTCCCTCACCTCTCCCTCCTCCTCCTCACACTAGCCAGAGGGCCACACCCACTTGTCAACACAACGCCTCCTGCATCTTCTCCCTGAACTCATTCTCGACTTCCTCTGTACATTCCTCTCTTTATTCTTCTTTCTTCTTCTTCTTCTTCCTTCCTTCCTTCGTCCTTCTTCCTCCTCCGTGTCTTTTATTCTCCCTTCTTTTTCTTCCTCCTTCTTTCGTCTTCTTCCTTCCTTCTTTCTTCTTTCGTCTTTTTCGCTATGTTCATGTGCTTTATTTCTCTCCCTTTTCAGGCTTTTGTAATTTAGTTGTTTATTGAGGGTTAGGGGCCTCTCTCTCTCTCTCTCTCTCTCTCTCTCTCTCTCTCTCTCTCTCTCTCTCTCTCTCTCTCTCTCTCTCTCTCTCTCTCTCACACACATTCACCACGGTCTGTTTATTCGCTAATTGATCTTTTAATTAATCAATATAATTATCATCACCATTACATTGTTCTTGATTATGTTCTTGCTCATAACATTTGTTCATCACTGGAGCTGTGGTTAACGGGTGTAATAATTCATACAGGTAATTACGTTCTTGTTGTTGAAAGGTGTTCAGGTGGTTGGGCAGGTAAGATCTTCAAGCATTGTTCATATGTCTTACGATTTTCTTCCATTTAATTTATTGTTCATGACTGTTAATAGTTGTTGTTGTTTTTGTTTTTAGTTCAGTTTTATTCATTTTGGTTCAGTCTTAAATGTTGGTTCAGTCTTACTTAATAATCTTTCAGTAATATTTAATTATATTATCACAGTAGACTAAAAATTATTGGACCCATTCAATTTTAAGATCACCTGAAGATTAGTCACACCTGTTTATACCACACCTGAAGATTAATCACCCCTAACTTTATCCTAACCTAACCTAACTTAATAATATAATTTCCAAATGATCCCAGGTGTTAGGTCAAGGGCCCAAAATGGACACGATACCTTAGTCTGTCTGTCTGTCTGTCTGTCTGTCTGTCTGTCTGTCTGTCTGTCACCTTAAAAAAAATCAAAATAAATAATACAAAACCTTTCATTCATATTTTTTTCTTTTTTTTCCAGGAGGCTGAAGACTCTCCCATTCACCAGCTTGTAAGGTAAGAACACAAAGGTGATTATTGACTTTCATCCTGGAATTAAAACTGATTACTGTATATAAACACTATCTATCAGGAGGTTGAGAGTGTTATAGTGTATGTACAGCATGTATGTGTTTGTGTGTACATGTGGGAGTATATATGTAAGTTTTTATATGTATGTAAGTGTTTGTGTGTAGGAATTTATATAAGTGCCTGTAAATAGAATTAAATGCGACTTGGGGAGCCCATTAAAATCACAGCTACATTATTAAGGATTAAGTAACATTGGGGTCTAATACGACTGAGGGCCCATC
>NW_024740795.1:27500-250000 GCF_018991925.1 Homarus americanus | reverse complement strand
AATGCAAGAGAGACGAGACAAAGGAAGAATAGAAATTAAAAGATAAATTTATGAGAGAGAAAAAAAATGGAATTAAGAGAATATTGTGAGGAATAACAGAAACTGAGAGTAAATTAGCGAGAGTCATTTGTGATTCTCTCTCTCTCTCTCTCTCTCTCTCTCTCTACATTACAACTGGTCACTCAGCACCACAATCAGTCATTCAGCATTAGACTGGGTCACTCGGCATTAGACCGGGTCACTCAGCACCACAACCAGTCACTCAACATTACAACCAGTCACTCCCATTCTTTTTAGTACACAGTCTTTAACTCCCTTGACCATTGACCCGGCAGAGAGAATTTGAGTGGTTACCAGTCATCCAGTTCCTAAGGTGACAGACAGTGACAGGAGCGAGGCACGACTGGTAAGGGTGGTGAGGGGGTCGTTTACATTGAGAGAGAGAGAGAGAGAGAGAGAGAGAGAGAGAGAGAGGTGAATAGAAAAATGGATTAGAGTAAAATAAGTGCTTTTTTTTTGTAACTTATTGAGATGAAGAGGATGTGCTGACCATCGCCACTTGAAGAACAACACGTGTCTAAAAAATCTCCCCTGAAGATAGATAGATAAACGGATGGACGGGAGAGAAAGTCAAAAAAACTCCAATAACACATAACATAACCCGACTTCAAGGTTTCTTAATGGCCTGGATTAAATGAGTTATACCCCAGCACCATTAATACAAGTTTAGTTAAGATGATGTAACGTAATGCTGCATACAGAATCACAGCCAGCGTGTTAACTCAAGACATAGGTTTTCTATCTTTTGGCTGAGCGGTGTGATACTAAAATAATTTCTCATTGAATTTTTTTTTTTTTTTAATATTTGACAGTTATTGGGTTAGGTTAGGTTAGATTCACTTTAGTTCATTAAATTAAGCTAGGTTAGGTTAGGTTAGGTTAGGTTAGTTTAGTTTAGGTTAGGTTAGGTTAGGTTAGGTTAGGTTAGATTAGGTTAGGTTAGGTTAGGTTATACTTATTTTAACATAGATTCTTTCACGATCTATCATAACGTTTTCGTGGTTGAGGAAAGACAATCATTCGGACCAACGAGCGTGTAAAAACTAATAATAAACAAGAACAAATACCCAACATTTTTCCTGCTTGATGAAGGCCGCTCCTCACCACGACAAAACGTGGAGTGAATTAATATGGGAGTCTTGATCTCTATGTAGGAAGACTTCACAACAGGTGGTTAAAGAAGGAACTGCTTGTTTGGTGAGCTTTTTTTCCGCTTATGACACAAACAGGAGAAGATAAACACTTACCTTGATAATGTGGTAGAAAAAATAAATAGGGCAAGTTTATCAGGTTGTGAGTAATTATAGATATATTATCCGAGTCTTTACCCAGAATTGATGATTGTTGATCTAGACTTACCATAAACTACCACTGGAAGGGGTGAGGAGGAAGGGGTGAGAAGGAAGGGGTGAGGAGGAAGGGTGAGGAGGTAGGGGTGAGGAGGAAGGGGTGAGAAGGAAGGGGTGAGGAGGAAGGGTGAGGAGGAAGGGAGAGAAGGAAGGGAAAAGAAAGAAGGAGAGAGAAGGAGGGGGAGAGGAGGAAGGGGAGAGGTGGAAGGCTGAGGAAGAAGGGTGAGGAGGAAGGGTGAGGAGGAGAGAGAGGAGGAAGAGGAAAGAAGGAAGGGAAGAGGATGGAGATGAAATGATGATAGGATAATCCAAACTCTTCAAAAACTCCAGATAAAACGATAAAACTTTTAACAAATTGACTAAAAACAAAACAAAAAAACACAGAAAACAAAGTAAAAACGAAATTCCATCTAATATAAGTTTAAAGTAACAATTGAGTCGTGAAAGTGGCCCCAAGCTTTTCCCCAGTTGTGTTGGAGAGAAGATTATGTAACATCCTAAGTTACCGGAAGTCGTGTAGAAAAAGTATATTAAGCTTGTGGAGTGTTCTTAAACTTTCCAAATTAAGCTTGGGAAGTGGGCCTAAACCTTTCCTATAACTAAGCTTGGGAAGTGGGCCTAAACCTTCCCTATAACTAAGCTTGGGAATTGGGCCTAAACCTTCCCTATAACTAAGCTTGGGAATTGGGCCTAAACCTTTCCTAACTAAGCTTGGGAAGTCGACCTGAACCTTCCCTAACTGCGTTGCGAAAACCCCAAACACTGCACACACACACTAGCGCCAGACTGAAGAAAACACGGTGGAGGTTCTGACCGTGATCCTGGACCTTCTGTGACTGAAAGCTTCCAGCCTCTACCACCAGTGTTTTGTGCCCACTTGAGGCGTCGACGATAATCCTGGATTTTTCTCACTCTTGATGGAAAGATGAAGAGCATCACGAGGAGGTGGGAGACTGTCACTAATTCCCCGTCAGGATGATAAAACGATGACAAACCGTAGGTCGTGTTAATAGTGTATATAGGGGGTGAGAAATCTTCCTTCCTTGTCTTAATCGTAACAGAAACATGACAACTACCTCAAGGCAGGAGCCACCGTTCATGACCTTCCTTAACTACAGCAGAAGAACAACAACTTCCGCAATAAGGATGAGAAGCCCAGGTGGGGTGTTGGAGATCATGGACTTCCCCGCTTGCCATGTAGATAACCCTCAGCAGGAGGTGGGGGGGGGGAGGGGAGTGTCGCAGTCCTCTGTTAACTGCGACAGAAAGACCTCCACTACCGTAAGCAGTGTAGGTAGCCTGTAGGAGGCGTGGGAAGTAATGGTCTACCTGTCGTGCTTGTGTGAGGCCATCGTCAACCACCAGCGGGCGTGGGCGCTGTGACTCCCACGGGATATCCTCAATAAGCTACAATTTACATTCCCAGCTTGGGATCACATTCCCAGGGATTATATCGTCATAGCCTCGACGCCCTTGTGCAGTCCGGCACACCCACGCCACCACTACCCTGCGGCAGGCACGTAAATATGCACGTGCACACAGTCACGAGCACGACAAGGGTATGACATCTCAGCCACTCTCCTGCGAGACGAAAGATGTAAAATATTGTAAAAAAAAAAGATAACCTTTGAATCATCCTCCATGAACTCAACATCTTTTATTCTTGACTAAAATCCTTCAACATCATGTGATTCACAACTTTTCAATTAACTTCCGTTCTCCCTTGTCACTCTTACATCAAGGAGGGACGTCGGACATGCACGTTCATCTGTGTCCCTGAAAGTGGAAATTGGCACAACTCAGCACCTCAGCAGGGGAGGCGTGGCCATGCGGGTCCACCTGGTGGTCTCAGGTTATGAGACGACGAAGATTATGAGTCACGTTCGTGATTGTGAGTCACGAAGAAAATACGGTATGGTTTGTTGGCTGCTTCAGGCTCCAGCTGCATATGTTAGTGTATTGTCTTGATGCGCTGTCCTCAGCTTCATGGTGATACAGAAAACTTAGCTCAGACTTAATGATGATAGTGTGTTACAAGTGCAGAACACAGGACACGTCTAAGATTTTGCAGCAAGAGCAGTGAGCCCGAAGAACACCATCACCATCAACACACTCTTCCCTGTCACTCCTCTCCGTCCTCCTATCTTTCCTAAGACTTGTGCAGTCTTCGTTGTCCCCGTATAGTCATCCTTTCTCGTATCTGGTCAAACAGTGTGCGCAGTTTCAGTCATTCCATCTCTCTCCGCGTCCTTCCATAATATTAAAGCGTTTCTCTCTCACCCTTACCCCTTTTACACAATCTTTCCTGCTCCTCTCTCCGCCAGCTAAGACATCCAACAATCCTCGTTGGCCCCAGCAGCCAGCCTTGGTGCCTCCAGTTCGACAAGGCCGTTGTGGTGATAGTGAGGCTTCCGCCGATGATCGAGTCTCTGACAAATGTCTGTGATTTGTTGCTGGCGAAGGACGACTGCAACTCTGGGAAATATGTGAGATCGTCCTGAATTGCACACATAATATAGCTCGAGCTGTCATTACCTCCCGACGAATCATCTTGGTTACAGTTGGAAAAAAGGACGCCATTGAAGTTGGGTTCAAGCCATTGGCTGAGGTGCTCCAAGGGGGGTGTTTACACTAGAGGAAGTAAAAGTGTTCTGGGGATCATTGTTTGTCCCTCTTGCTCCTCCTGCTGGTCCTGCCGCCAGTATGTTTTGTTGTTGCTTCTGTTAGTACTATGCTCCCTTTGCCGTTGTCGCTGGTCCCATTTTTGTCTTTAACATTGCTGTTTATGTACCCGTTACCACTTTTGTTGTTACTGTTTGTGTTGCTGTCTGTGTTGGCCAGTCAAACAGCCAAGGCCAGCATGAGAATGACGCGGCTTGTCTGAGGAGCCCGTAGGTGACTTTTATTTCTACCTGAATCACTGACTACTGACGGAGAGACTCTGGTGCTCCCTCGGGCGTCTCCTGGTGATCATCTGCGTCACGAGCTGCTGTCAGACTCTCTTGCCTCGTCCCTCACAGTCTTCTGATCCTGCGTAAAATTTAAAAAAATGAAGAGCAAACAACTGACTTTCTTCAGGTGGCTAAACATTTGAATGAATTAATATACCATTAAAGTAAAATAAAATAAAGAAACACTCATACACACACACACACACACACACACACACACACACACACACACACACACACACACACACACACACACACACACACACACACACACACACAATGAAAAATTAACTGAAGAAACATTTTTTGTTGTACCCAGACACCCATGATACACCGATGTAAATCATGTGGCTTTTAAAGACCAGTAGCGGTGTCCTCGCTACTCGCTACACGGAACTGGAAGGGTCTTGGTCGCCTTCACTGGTGTTCACTATCCTTCCAGTCTACTGGATAGAAAGACTGAGTCAGACCTCACTTCAATAAGCACAGTCCAATGGAAGTCGCTGTAATAGAGACTGTTTTCTCTCCTTCAAATCAGTGGAATATGAATTGATCTGGAGTGCACTTGTCCTCCAGTGGAAGGAAGATGAGGAATACAGTCCACTTGACGCTGCTGGAGTCTAGTCTAAAACTCACCCAGAACAGAACCAACTTCTTGTAGCTCCAGTCTCTTGAAAAATGTAACTAAGATTGTGTTGATTTTCTTAGTTGAGGAACTGGGTTGAGGTTTTGTTGTTGTTTTTGTGGCTGATGGCTCGAGGGCAGAGCACGTGAGGTGGGAGTGGCTTAAATAAAAAAGTAGATAATGGAGAATCAAAGAAAGACATAGGAAGTCAATTGTAAGAATTCATGGAAGAAAACCTGATAAAAATAGAAAAAAAAAAAACATCCCAAATAGATAAACTCACATTCAGTGGACAGATAAATGCGAAATTCGATATACAGGTACACAGGTATACAGGTACACAGGTACAATAATAATAGAGGTGAGTAAACTTCCTGAAAGAACTGGCCAGGGTCTAGTGGGGGTGGAGGGAGGGGGGGGGAGAAGGGGTAGGAGGGTCCAGGAGGCACACATGAGCAGGTCTCTGGATGTCGTGCTGGAATTTAATGATGATGAGGAACCTGGTAGTAATGGAATACTCTTCCAGGGTGAGACACTGATGTGAATAATAACAATGGAATCAGTCGTATAAACAGTCAGGAAGCCGCAGTAATCAAGGAAATGTATTCTGGAGGATAACACTAGAGCAGTTACTGTGTTGTGAAAGGGACTGGACTGCCATATTACGTTAGAATTTATAGTGAAAGACAAAAACCCGCACAGGTAGATAGCGAAGGTGCAGGAGCAGAAAGATGATGCGTCCGGGAAGTCAACTTGGGAGAGGTGGATAGGTTGAGTGGATGGTGGGTATATGTCTGAGTGGATGGTGGGTATATGTCTGAGTGGATGGTGGGTATATGTCTGAGTGGATGGTGGGTATATGTCTGAGTGGATGGTGGGTATATGTCTGAGTGGATGGTGGGTATATGTCTGAGTGGATGGTGGGTATATGTCTGAGTGGATGGTGGGTATATGTCTGTGGTGGGTATATGTCTGAGTGGATGGTAGGTATATGTCTGAGTGGATGGTGGGTATATGTCTGAGTGGATGGTATATGTCTGAGTGGATGGTAGGTATATGTCTGGAGTGGATGGTGGGTATATGTCTGAGTGGATGGTAGGTATATGTCTGAGTGGATGGTGGGTATATGTCTGAGTGGAGGTGGTGGTGGATGGTGTATATGTGGATGGTGGGTATATGTCTGAGTGGATGGTGGGTATATGTCTGAGTGGATGGTGGGTATATGTCTGAGTGGATGGTGGGTATATCTGGAGTGGATGGTGGGTATATGTCTGAGTGGATGGTAGGTATATGTCTGAGTGGATGGTGGGTATATGTCTGAGTGGATGGGGTATATGTCTGAGTGGATGGTAGGTATATGTCTGAGGGATGGTGGGTATATGTCTGAGTGGGTATATGTCTGAGTGGATGGGGTAGATATATGTCTGAGTGATGGTGAGTATATGTCTGAGTGGATGTGGGTATATGTCTGAGTGGATGGTGGGTATATGTCTGGAGTGGATGGTGGGTATATGTCTGGAGTGGATGGTGGGTATATGTCTGAGTGGATGGTGGGTATATGTCTGAGTGGATGGTGGGTATATGTCTGAGTGGATGGTGGGTATATGTCTGAGTGGATGGAAGGTATATGTCTGAGTGGATGGTAGGTCTATGTCTGAGTGGATGGTAGGTATATGTCTGAATGGATGGTAGGGTATATGTCTGAGTGGATGGTGGGAGGCGTCTCAGAGCATCACTTGAAGGAGCTTGAGAGTCTTACTGGAAGCCTCAACTCACAAGACAGGTGTTGGGGGAAAGACAGACCAGACCAGCACATTGAAAGGGCATGTAGATGAGACTCATGGAAAGGGCAGGAGGGAGACTGGACTGGAAGGGAAAGGGGGAGATTAGCTTGGAAGGGGTGGTGTGGGGTGGAAGGGAAACCAGAACTACAACACTGGCACCAAGAGACAGACGTTTAGGAAAAAAAATAAATAATAATAATTCAAATCTCTTCCACCACTCACATCAACACCACCATCACCACTCAGATCACCATCACCATCATCACCAACAACAACATCATTTACATTACCAACCACCATCGCCACTCAGAATACCCCCCTTCCCCCCTATCATCACCAATCATCACCACCAACCATTATCACCAACCATCACCACCACCTCACACCACTAACATACATATGAAATCTCACTATGATTTACATCGCGGTAATATCATAAATAAAGGTATAATTTCTCCAGTGCATTGTCAAGCGAGTCATCGTCCATCAACTCACAGGAACAAAAAAAAAAAAAAAAAGAAAAGCAGTTGCAGTTGTGCTGGGGGTGGGGGTGCGGTCAGCGTAAAGATCAAGGTAGTGTGAGGCGCGGCACTTTCCCTCAACACACACACACACACACACACACACACACACACACACACACTCACCTTTATGAGTAGCTAGTGTGAGGTGCCAGATACTATGGTTCCCCACTGATAGTTTTCAAACAACAAGTCACTTATAACCTCTCGTAGTGGTGTCCTAACGTGTGTGTGTGTGTGTGTGTGTGTGTGTGTGTGTGTGTGTGTGTGTGGTGGGGAGGTGTGTCGTGCCGCCGGTGTCCTCACTACACACAATAATATAGTGGTTTTCTTCTTACAGGTCAGACGCTTCAGGCAGTCGCTCAGCGTCCTCCCCGCCGACGTGTGTCCCCGCCCCTTCCTCAACGACTCCGGCCTCCCCAGACGTGTGTTTTGGTCCCCTTCACGTCGCATCCTCTCCTCTACGTCACTTCCCCACCTCTACGTCGCTTCCCCACCTCTTCGTGTCACATTGTTACTTTTACGTCGCATCCACACACTATCTACGTAGCATCCCCTGCCCTCAGATGTGCTCCTTGGGCTCCTGTACGTCACATCATCTTGCCGTAACTTTGTCTCGCTGCAACTCTGACGTTCATGTTGGTCCTCGGTGCCGAGTCCCCCCCCACCACCTCCTCAACGTATACATGGTGTCCTCCTCCCACAACGTCCTCGCCCGTTTGACGTCACTTCATCCCTCATCTGACGTAACTTCGTCGTTCTGACGTCACATTCCTGCCCTTTACTGGCTGCACGATTTCATCCTTCTAACATAAAAACAGCCTCACCCTGCGTCATCATCCAGAGCACCCAGTATGTCGTGTCCTCGGCCCGTGGAGCCTTCAGCGCTGCACGTGGCGGCCCGCCCCGTGCCCACCAAGCCTGCACGACTTCTGTGTCCCGACACCACCCTCAGCCGCTTGCGACGTCCGCACAATACCCTCCTCGACTCACCGAAAATGGGAGTCACTTGTCCAGATCTTCGACCCATTGAGAGAGTGACGGACCATACCAACCAGGAGGGACCGACCCCCGCCTCCGACATGCCTTTTGATCTTTCTAAATCCGGCCGAGAGTCGAGTATGGCCTCAGCATCCCGACCGCTCGACCTCTCCGACACCGACCAACCACTTGACCTCAGAGTGGACTTTAAAAAACGGCGGACAATGGAGGATGAAAACATGAACCTTGTGACGAGTCCTGGTCGGAGTTCACCTCGCGAGGCTCCCGGACTCCAGGTGTCCTTGCCTCAAGAGTCCCCGGCCCCTGCTCTCCCTTCCCCGTCATCCTCAGGGCGTTCAGAGTCCCCAACATCCTCGGACCGAATCACAAGACGAGTGGCGGATTGTTCAAGCCTGGCCTACCCGGTACCTCACAGCTTGACCCCCACGGCACCGATGCCGCTCCTATACCCGAGACCCCTCCCACCTTCCTCCCTCCTCTACGCCTCCGTCAGCAAGGAGATGCAGTTTTCACATCTGGGGACACGTCCGGGGCTAACACCTCCCCACTACTCCCTCATACCTTTCCCTGGTCGTACCTACCCGTATCCCCTGGTGAGGGGCTACCCGTCCCTCACAGGCCCTCACAGGCACCCGGCGCTGTATGAGGCCCTCAGTGAACGCCGTCCTGCTGAGAGTTCTATCGCGGTAGGTGGTCTGGGACATCACTCTAAGCCTAGAGAACGATACTCGTGCAAGTTCTGCGGCAAAGTGTTCCCGCGATCAGCAAACTTGACGAGACACCTGCGGACTCACACAGGTGAGCAGCCCTACAAGTGTAAGTTCTGTGAGCGGTCGTTCAGCATCTCGTCCAACCTGCAGCGTCACGTGCGGAACATTCACAACAAGGAGAAGCCTTACAAGTGTCGCTTGTGTGAGCGAGCCTTCGGCCAGCAGACCAACCTCGACCGACACATGAAGAAACACGAGTCAGACGGACCCACTATCCTGGACGGCGGACACCGACGGCTATTACTTCCTAAACCTTCCCATGAGAGCTGGAGAGGGCCGGCACCGCCACCTCTGACACCCATTTCCTCACACTCAGCCCTCAGCCACTCCCTTAGTGCCTCCCTCTCTGCCTCTCTCTCCGCCTCCTTCACTCACTCCACCTTATCTCCTCCCACTGACATTCGTACGTATTCACCAATCCAATCACCTCCTCCAGAAGTCCAAGACGAAGAGGAAGAAGACATTGATGTTGAGAATGAAGACGAGGAAGAGGAAGAAGAAGAGGAAGGAGATGGGTGTGGTGAAGATAGACAAGTCTCGTGCGAAGTGACCATCACGCCTGCCTCCATCAACACCGAAACTGCAGCCTCTACCGCCGCGGGGGACAACATGGTGGAGGTGTGAGGGCCGCGAGAACCTCACGTGTTGCTGAAAAGATGGTGCAAGTGTTGGGCATCTTGTGAGAGCCACCGTATACCGGCAACAGAGTACAAGTGTAGCCAGATCCTCAGTACAGATATATAAGGATCCTACAAATACCACAACCAATGTCAACACAGCCCTGGTCTGTGTACTGGCAGCTGTACAAGTCACCTCCTCATATTAGTTCCTCAGTGAAAATTACAAATGTTTGAGGTTCCTGCAAATTCTACCTGTAAACATGGTACAAGTGAAAGACAAAACCTGTTAACTCTTTAATATTAACAAGTAGCTACAGGTGTCATGAATACCAGGCGGTCTCTCGTCTTCACAAGCTACAAGTAAGTAAGAGGAAGTGTTCAACAGACCCACGTGTCAAGAATCCTACCGAATCCTCCCAAGTTATGATGGAACAAGTGTGCTGTAGGTTTTGTAAATCCTGATCGTTAACAAAAAAAAAGAATCCTCAAGGTGTTAGAAGTTCTTATATACAATTGTGAAGGTATTTTGCAAGTGCCTCGTGCTTGGCCGGAGTGTCATGTGGGTGTGGACGAACGCTTCTATTTTTGTCAAGTGTGTAAGACTGTGAAGCAAGAATAGTTATTTGTTACAATAAAACGTCACAGCGAGTGTTGCTGCTGACGCGGTGACAAGCATTATGCTTCTGTCGAACTGACGCAAATTGTTACAAAAACCAAACAAAACAAGAAAACTGTTCAATTTATCGTTCATCTTCCTATTGTGTGCTGTTGTAAAGATACATAATACGACATGTAGTTAGAAACAATGTGTTGTCTCAAATGTATCTTGTGTACTTATGTATTACTGACTGAATATAAAGTTTAATAAAGAGAAGGAAAAAAAACGTTAAAATCACGAGAAAAAAAAATAACAATCTGAAAATATATTTTTAACTTCTATTGACTGGTGATAAAATATACTGGATGAAAATAAGTGAAAATGCAATAAGGGAAAAAATAACTGACCTGACCTGTTGCAAATTCCCTGACGAAGCAAAGGTGAAAAAGCTCTGAATTCCCTGATAAATCAAGTGCATAAAAAAAAAAGTCGATTATCTGGGAAACACCACGAAATATTGCGAGAGTGTTGAGGTGATGAGAAATATGAGGTGTTAAGGTGTGTCTGTGTGTTTCTCATCATATTGAACCCGAAATAGAACCGAGATAAATAATTAATAAAGGAAGGTGAACAATTAATGAAGATGTTTCTTGAAATTATAATATAGTTTCGTTCATTAATGTGGCGAACTACAATGAAAATGAAAAGTGACGAAATATAATGAAAATAAAAAATAGCGAAAGTTAACGAAATAGAAAAATTACGAAATTAAACGAAAAAAACGAAAAGAAAAGAAATAAAGTGAAAAACATCATATATCTTAAATGAGAATTATTATGGTGATAACATTACGTGAAAAGGAAATTATTGTAAGCTATTGTAAACTGACGGTAAATATGTATTGTAAACCACACATAAATGTAAAAAAAGGGTGTAAACTCATTCGATTATTATAGAAAGATGTTGTATAATTGACCAAATGTTAAATTAATAATGTTAGTTTGCATGTTTGTAATTTTTTGATATAATTGGCGAATGTTTAGTATAATTTGGCGATGATCGTGAGTATAATTCGCGGAAGTGTTGAGGATATTGTATATACGAGTAAATAAATAAATTACCTGTTGATTAGATTTTTTGCTAAGGTGAAAAAAGCCGCAAGTCTGACGATAGTTCGTTCCTGTGCGGATATTTGGCGGGTAGCGGGTATCTATGTCAACTGCCGATACGTGAAGGTTTGCGGGTATAATAGTTAACTCGCTCATGTACAGTTCGCGGGTATTATAATCTGTGGATAATCCCAAACACATCCGCAACTCACTTCTTGAGGATTATTATCGGGTAAAGACGTAATCCGCGGATATGTGGGTAATTTGTGGATGTAACTACTCGCTGGTATAGATGTACTCAGCGGATATGGGAATTATTTACAGGTATTTTGCGGATATGTTAATAATTCGCGGGCATACAAGTCAACCCGCGGATACGTGAATATATAATCCGGGGGTGTGGCTGAGTGGGTGACCCTCACAAGTGCCGGCGACCGTGAGAGAATAATGAGGCCAATCCTGTAATTACTGGGCTCTTGTGCTCTGTGCTCACGTGCTCTGTGCTCACGTGCTCTGTGTTTCGTGCACATGTACTCTAAGGTCACGAAGTAGTGTGAACACGTGCTCAGAGCTTCGTGTTTATGTGGCTCACGTGCTCAGAGTTTCGTGTTTATGTGGCTCACGTGCTCAGAGTTTCGTGTTTATGTGGCTCACGTGCTCAGAGTTTCGTGTTTATGTGGCTCACGTGCTCAGAGCTTCGTGTTTATGTGGCTAACGTGCACAGGTGTTCCGTGTTCAGTAACTACCTTGCAATAAGAGGCTAATTACAGGTGGGAGAGATGTCTGAACAGCATGCTGGACAGGTGTAGACGAGGCATGTGTTTATGAATGACTTTAAAGCTTAAACTTGAAAATCCATCCTGGAATCTAAACCTCCATCTTGAAGCTTAATCTTGAATCATAGTCTTGAAGATCAGTTTTAAAGCACAGTCCTGCACCTCACTCCTGAAGTTCGATAGGAGACGCTTACACTGTTGCGACCTGACAGAGAGCTAGGAGGGAGGGAAGGGCTGCCTCCTTCACCTACACCGTCAGGGCTGCTGCTCACGGCTTCTCCCTCACCGTGAAAGTACAAGAAACTCCGATATATATAAATATATTTGTATTCTATCTCTCAAATCATGATCATCAGTAATACATATTTCCTTGACCTGTATAGCGTTAAACAAGAAGAAAGAACTTTTATTATGTATATTTATAAATATTCAAAAAAAAATATGTGCATTTGATAATATATATAGATTTATATTTTCTATCTGTCAACGTTAATTATGTGTTTTCCATGGACAGTATACGATTAGAACTGTAAAAATAATCCCCACTCTTACTCCTTCTCTCTCTATATATATACATCAAAATGACAGAATCAATTGTATTTCCCTGTTGGCCCGTTACTTCAGACCTTCAACACCTCTGAATCAGTCATGTGGACGACTCACGTATTCGAATGCAATTTTGTGGAGTCGAAGCTTGTGGCTAGAGGATGTGACTCCACAAAATGGTAGTGGTGAGTGGACGTGTCTCTCCTTGACAACAACAAGTAGGACGCGACGGACGATGATTCAGAAGTGGCAAGACAATCTCTCTAAAAATATTTATTATCTGTGTGTAATTATTAATGGTTGATCCCGTGGGAGTTGGTGACTTTCATCGACTCATCTGATTTTCTCTTTTGGGGGTATTTTATGGATAATCCTGACGATGAATTAGGGTAACTTTTATCCTAATACAATATGACGTCTTAGATAAACTTAAACCTTCCTTGTTGTTTTAATCACATTCAATACCGGACGAAAAAATAAAAAATAAACCATGATAGCGATAAGAAAATACAATACCACTACATACAACAACGAAAAAGGAAATGGCGTAGTTAGTTAATTCTATAACTACGGTTTAAAGGGGCGTTATTGTCACTAGAAGACGCGTAGCTGACTGACTATACCGCTTGGGGAGAGGAGGGGGGAGGGGGGGAGGGAGGGAAGATATCATGGTAATTCCTGTTGTTTTTACTGTTTTTATTCTTTCTCTTTTATTGGTAGTTTAAGGCATGTCAGTAATTTTTTTCTTTAACATGTCAAGTGGATTCGTTTTATCATATCAATAAGGTAATTTTATCATGTCACTTGAGCTGCTATCATGTTAATTAAGCTCATGTCATGTCAGTTAAGCTCCTATCATGTCAATTGAGCTCATATCATGTTAATTAAGCTCATATCATGTTAATTGAGGTCATTTTATCATGTCAATTAAGGTCATTCTATCATTTCAATTGAGATCCTTTTGTCATGTCAATTGAGGTCATTTTTATCACGTCAATTGAGCTGCTATCAAGTTAATTGAGCTTTTATCATGTCAGTTGAGCTCCTATCATGTCAGTTGAGCTCCTATCATGTCAATTGAGGTCATTATATGATATCACTTAAGGTCATTTTACCCTGTTAAGTGAGCTCCTTTCATGTCACTTTAGCTGCTATCATGTCAATTGAGCTTCGTTATGTCAACAAACCCCCTTTTTACCATCAATAAGTCTCATTATCCTTTATTTCTTGTAGGATTATGAGTCTTACACCATCCTTGACTATGGCTTTACCTTAGTTCACCCTCCTTCACCTCTTATAACACACGGGCCATCTCAGATCTCACTCTGTAAAAAAAATATATATATAAATTCTGTTTTTGTTACAAAATATTTATATATATATAAAGAATCTGTAGATATGTAATTATGAAAGTTAGAATGATTAAAATGGCAAAGTACTAATGTGTTTTATTTACTTTTTGGACTGAAGTCGAAGGAATGTCTAGGGAACTGTGCGGGATGAGATGAAATGTGATTAAGAGACTTTCTCGATGTGATGAAACAGTTCTTTTATTTTGTTAGTTAATTCTCTCCATATCTATGTTTGTCATTCATATTTCTTAGTATTTCTATGTATTTAATTTGTTTACTTCTGTGTAATGCTAAGACTTACATCTATAAATATTAACCAACGCTCATAAATTGTATGTTTACTTAGTAGATATTTAGCCTACAAACTCTGAAACGATTGACTGACCTACAACTTTCCAATACCATCCTACACAGTTCTATCTATTTACATGTAAGTACTTGACAGACTTTACCGGTATTTACATTCTTATATTTATTGCCTAAACTGTATCCGTACTTTACAATGGGATCATCTAACACAGTTCCTACTTTGTTTATATTTACCCCCACGAACTTGCTAACTGCCTTTCTTACTAAGTAACTTGGGGCATTAGACTAAACAAACTCTATTAATTAAATGTATTGGTATAGTGATTTTATTAACAGGTAATCATAACATCACCTGGAGATGATCATCCACCCCAAAAAATGGAAACTTATTTGTGGGTAAAAATATGCAAATAACTTCTTCTTTTTTTCTTGTCACACTGTTTTGCTGTTTTTGTTTGAGTAATTGTGTTTGTCTGTGTCATTGTTGGCTTGAGTGTGTGTGTATGTGTCATTGTTGGCTTGAGTGTGTGTGTCTGTGTCTTTGTTGGCTTGAGTGTGTGTGTCTGTGTCTTTGTTGGCTTGAGTGTGTGTGTCTGTGTCATTGTGAGTTTTTATGCCAGTGTCTCCTTTAAGTGTGTCTCTGTAAGTGTAATTCCATTTAAGTGTCTGTGTAAGTGTAACTCTCCTTAAGTGTCCGTCTAAGTGTGGTCTCATGAAAGTGTGTCCTTAAGTGTGTCTGTGTAAGTGTACCTTTGCCTAAGTGCACCACTATAAAAGTGCTTATATAAGTATGACTTTATGTAAGTGTACTTGCTTGAGCATTTAAGTGTGTCGCCATGTAAGTGTGTATAAGTGTGTATTTATATAAGTGTATGTATCAAGCAGGTGTTTGTCTCTATAAGCACGTATCTATGTAAGTATGTTTCTATGTAAGTGTGTGTCTTTGTAAGTGATTCTGTATAAGTGTCTGCCTGTGTAGTGTGTATCTATGTAAGTGTCTACCCGTGTACGTGTATCTATGTAAGTGTCTACCCGTGTACGTGTATCTATGTAAGTGTCTACCCGTGTACGTGTATCTATGTAAGTGTCTACCCGTGTACGTGTATCTATGTAAGTGTCTACCCATGTACGTGTATCTATGTAAGTGGCTACCTGTGTACGTGTATCAATGTAAGTGGCTACCTGTGTACGTGTATCTATGTAAGTGTCTACCCGTGTACGTGTATCTATGTAAGTGTTTACCCGTGTACGTGTATCTATGTAAGTGTCTACCCGTGTACGCTTATCTGTGTAAGTGTCTACCCGTGTACGTGTATGTATTCAGACATAGGGTTAATCTCAACTAAATTCACTTGAGCTGAGGAAAGACTCATCAACCTAACGCTAACTTCTCATAGTCAGTAGAATACACATCTCGTATATAAACACACATATAAACACATATAAACACATATAAACACGTGTATCTTGAGATGAGTTTGTCCTTGTAGTTTCTTATCTTCAACAGGTAAAAAAATTAATAACAAATCACTATGTTATTTTAACCCCTGAAGCAGTATGTAAGGTGACAAATCTTCACCCTCCTCTTAGAAAACACAACACAATGACTCAGTGTTTCTTGAATTCTTATAAATATATGGTATTATTCTTCACCTCGACAGGGAAGCTGTGAACGAAACGATAATAGGAAGAACAGAAGCGAGAATTAAGAGCAAGATAATGTAATTAGTTTCAAAAATGAAGGTTAATGGCAATGAGATGTTGCGTAAAGTTGTAAAATTATAAAAAAAAATTAAATACTCAAAATACATTAAAATTATACATAAAAGTAATAATTAAGTTATTTTAAGACATCAGGTGATATTACCAAACCACTGAAACTTAATACACAATAAAATAAATAACTAGGAATATTATACAGCCATAAAATAAACAGACCATTAACAACTTTTATCATGGCAAATAAAATCAATGTTTTAATGAAGGTAAAACGAAAAAAATATTACCATACGGATTTACATATAGAAGTAGCCACGCGTTAACGATGGTTAGTAATTGTCCAGTTCACCTGTTGTGTTTACTAGTTCAGTCAGACACGAGGCGGTGAATCTTACGAGGGCATATGGTCAGTACTCTATAACCAAGTGATCGGGGAGGAGGTGGTGTGAGGGTAAGAGACAGAGTTACAATCAGATATTCATTCCTGTAGGAGTTTGACCAGTGGCTCCTGTCCCTCTCCGTCAGTAGCTGCCCCACACCTCCGTCAGTAGCTGCCTCACACCTCCGTCAGTAGTTGCCTCACACCTCCGTCAGTAGTTGCCTCACACCTCCGTCAGTAGCTGCCTCACACCTCCGTCAGTAGCTGCCTCACACCTCCGTCAGTAGCTGCCTCACACCTCCAGTAGCAGTAGTCAGTAGCTGCTCACCTCCGTCAGTAGTGGTTGCCTCCACACCTCCATCAGTAGCTGCCTCACACCTCTGTCAGTAGTTGCCTCCTCCATCAGTAGCTGCCTCACACCTCCGTCGTGTGCCTCACTCCGGTCAGTTGCCTCACTCACACAGTGTCAGTAGCACACCCTCCGTCCAGTAGCTGCCTCACACCTCCGTCAGTAGCTGCCTCACACCTCCGTCAGTAGTTGCCTCACACCTCCGTCAGTAGCTGCCTCACACCTCCAGCGAGTATACAAACAAAAACCTACAAACAAACACCGGATTTACAATAACACCCAATGGTAAGGACTTCCATGTTGTTGTTTTGATCAGCTGATGTTTTTTTTTTGTTTTTTGTGATTGTTTTCTGAATTTGTTGGGCGTGTAGGAGTTAATTATGGTATCATGTTTTTGTTTTTCGTGAAGGGAATTTTATATGTCGTAATTGTTAGGTTAGGTTAGGTTTGGTTAGATTAGGTTAGGTTAGAGGTTGGGTTAGAGGTTAGGTTAGAGGTTGCGTTAGGTTAGAGGTTGGGTTAGAGGTTAGGTTAGGTTAGAGGTTGGGTTAGAGGTTAGGTTGACTGTGGTGAGCTGTTGAGTGGAGGGTGTGTGTGTGTGTGTGTGTGTGTGGGTGTGTCACGGGCGGAGTTCTTCAGTAGTTTGATGGAGTAGAGAGCCAAGTTATCCATTGTTTCTTCACTGAGTTGGTGTAACTATTTCATATCTAGATCGACCACTTCAGAACTCGCAACCCGATGTTATGTATACAGTTCATCAATGTTATTTTGTTCAGTTTCAGTAAAAGGTTCAATTAAACTTAGATCAATATGATAGTTATACTGTAAACGAACAAAGGGGAAAATAATGTAAATGTTTGTAAATAATGTGAAAATGTGAATAGGAAAGTTGTGTAAATGAAGGTGGAATCAACTTGGCTATCAGGGTAATTTATAGCAATCAACTTCACCCAGACTAAATTTACCTTATTAAATAAAAAAAGTATAACGTCATTAAGTTCGTGGAAGTTAGGTTAAGTTAAGTTAGGTTAGGTTAGGTAAGGTTAGGATAGAGGGACTTGGAAGGAAAATTTACACACAGGTTTTTCTTACAATTCCTTCTCCTAAAGTTATTATTTCTGTCTTCCTGTCTCTCCCTTATATTCCTCTCCAGTTATATGTGAGGATAAGAGGTGAATCATGAGACACGGAAAAAAAAACTCAAGAAAGAAAGAAAAATTACAAGACAATGATGCATGAAGTATGTAGGAAAAAGGAAAGGCCAGAAATAACAAACAAACACACACACACACACACACACACACACACACACACACACACACATACACACATACATACACACATACATACACTTCCTCGTGACCTTAATTTACATATTCACTACATAAAAGGAATGCTTGACCTTCAATAGCCCACAAAAGCCTTCTGGTATTACAATATATATATGCTACGTCACCAGATTCACACTATACGAGGTTGATTCACACTATACGAGGTTGATTCACATTATACGGGGTTGATTCACACTATACGAGGTTGATTCACACTATACGAGGTTGATTCACACTATACGGGGTTGATTCACACTATACGAGGTTGATTCACACTATACGAGGTTGATTCACACTATACGAGGTTAATTCACACTATACGAGGTTGATTCACACTATACGAGGTTAATTCACACTATACGAACCAATAATCACGTTTAGTATGAGTCTGAATCACACTATTTCCCCTTAAGCGTGACCATCTCCCCCTCAAGTGCACACCTAACACTCGAACCATCACCCACATCGTCATAAATCACTCTTTCTTAATCCCTCGCCATAGTGTCATTTGTGCATATCATCCATTCCGTTATTTTGTGATTTATTTGACCTTTAACATTCTTCTTGCGTGTCTGTGTGTCTTGTTAGGTGGATTCTCTTGGTAGTTTTGGGTGTTGTAAAGGTTTGTTTGATCGTTACTGCTCATTGGTCGATTACTACTCTGATGTAGTTGAGGTTGATATGGTATGGTAACAGTAGTAATGACGTGGTAACAGTAGTAACGACGTGGTAACAGTTACAAGTCATGGTAACAGCTACACATTACTTCCAAAGCCTTCAATTAATAGCATTTTTTGAGGATAACGATCTTGTATGTAAATGGTGAGAACAGAGGAAAAAGAAAAGTGGGCGAGAAAGAGAAGGAAGGAAGGAAGGAAGGAAGGAAAGAAGGAAGGAAGGAAGTGAGAGAAAGAGTGATAGTTAAAAGAGAGAGAAAGAAGAACGAGAGAATGTGAATAAAAGAAAGGAGAGGAAGTAAAGAAAAAATAAGAGAGAGAGAGAGAGAGAGAGAGAGAGAGAGAGAGGGAGAGAGAGACTAACATAAAAATACCGCAATAAATCCTACTCCTTCCTTCGCCTTACCCGAGTCACGCAGGTAGGAGTCAGCGGGTCTCCTTCGGTAGTGCCACGCCCCTCCGGCACTCTGCAAGGGCGTGAGCTTCCTCCTACCTGGGACGCCCTTCAGAACGTGCATGACCAGCTTGTCAACGTCATGCAGTAATTATGATGTGCTTGTCACAGTTCAGGGAGATTGATGATAACTTCAAGAGTGTCGCCTTGAGAGGTGTGTGTGTGTGTGTGTGTGTGTGTGTGTGTGTGTGTGTGTGTAGCTTGAGTACACGTCAGTCATCATACATCACTGCGAGGATACCTGTAAGCGAGATACACCTGTAGAATGGACACACCTGTAGAATGGACACACCTGGAGAATGGACACACCTGTAGAATGAACTTAACCTAACATTAACCTAATCTTACCTGTAAATCCCAGATCTCAGGCACTTCTTTCTGGTACAAATTTTCCCAACACATTTCACAATAACCTCGTGAACAATTAATAGTACAGCAAACCGTTCATTTTTACCTTCCTTCTTTAATAGCAGTTTCTTCTATAGGATATGAAACAATTCTTGGGACAAATTATATAATGGGCTTTTGATATACAGTAAATAACCTCGTAAGTTAATTTCCCAGTGCATTTTGCTGAGCAGTAATGAGTAAGGCACAGTTTTGGTACAGTTACAATACATTCACGGTACATTTACGATAAAGTTACGATGCAGTTGCGTTATGACGACGGTACAGTACACGATACATTACGTTCAAGACTACAGCGCTTCGTCTCACTGCCAAAAAAAAACAAATATTTCACGAACAAGAAAAATACTGAAGAATAATACGAAAAACGAAGATATTTTTGTGTCCATTCTTGGCGAAAAATGTAGTAAGGATAAATGAATAAATAACGAAGAAGAAGAAGAAGAAGAAGAAGAAGAAGAAGAAGAAGAAACTTATAAAAAAATACCCAAAGAAAATAGGAAAAATACGATGACTTTAAAAGCAATTCAATTCCCCCCAGTTACATTATACACACATTTGAAAATACTGCTTCAAGTTAATGTATGCACTTACGACATACTTAAAGACACACTTGGAAATCTCTGATCACTTGAAGTCATACTTAAGTGTATTCCTTGCCCTAGTATCAACAGTGTGTAGGAGTGACGCTCATTCGCACTCAAGACACACTTTGCACTTATTACGATTGGCCACTCAGACTCTTGGGAACCTCGTGGGGGCGGGGAGGGAGGGAGGGGATGAGGGGAAGCACTTAAGTGTATTCAATCAGGAGTGTAAACAGAGTGTGGTGTGTGAGAGTGAATAAGACATGAGTACTCCCATTGACTTGAAGGAGTGTAAGTGTGTTGGTGGGATGAGTGTGGGTTTTCATTTCATCTCTCTCTCTCTCTCTCTCTCTCTCTCTCTCTCTCTCTCTCTCTCTCTCTCTCTCTAAATCACCCACAGCTAGACAACAAAACCTAATATGTGAAAAGACAGATAGAAAGAACAACAGACAGACACAGACAGACAGACACAGACAGACAGACAGACAGACACCCAAACAGACATAATGACAGACAAACAAGCAGAAATAAAGACAAGCAGACCGATCAAAACGCCAAACCAATCAGACATATCGACAAAGAGAGAGCAATCAGCTACAGTACTTGCACCTCCTTGACCACAAACTGTACCTGTAGTGTAATTTATTGAGCCATAATGATACCTAAACATTACCATTATATCAGGTAGTTACAATAGCAACATGTAGCAGGTACAGAGGTGTGCGTGTGTGGTGATATTAATTGGCCTTTTCTATACAGGTAGTGATGGTAAGTATTGGTGAACAAACTCTTTATAAGGGGGATTTTTAACCTTTGTGTGTGTGTGTGTGTGTGTGTCTGTGTCTGTCTGTGTGTGTGTGTCTGTCTGTCTGTCTGTGTCTGTCTGTCTGTCTGTCTGTGTCTGTGTCTGTCTGTGTGTGTCTGTCTGTCTGTCTGTCTGTGTCTGTCTGTGTGTGTCTGTCTGTCTGTCTGTCTGTGTCTGTCTGTGTGTGTCTGTCTGTCTGTCTGTCTGTCTGTTTATAGTGTTTTTTTTCTGGACTAATATGAGGTAAAGGGAATGAAAAACAGACATACATACATACACTCACACGCCTACACACACACACATACATACACTCACACGCCTACACACACACACACACACACACACACACATACACATTCTCCCATCATTTTTTGTCACTCATTGATTCTTTAACAGCTATAAGTAAATCTTCACTACTCTCCAACATCCTTCCCACAACAAGACCCTTTAAAACATGACCAGTACCTCCACCACCTCATAACACTGGCCACCATGCTATCCACTCATGCTATTCCTGGATATCCACCATTCTCACATTTTCAATATCATCATTACATCTTCTTCTTGGTCATTCACTCTCTCTCCTATCACCAAACTTTTGTCATTATTCACCATACATTATAACTAACATCATCTATGAAAATATTAAATAGTTATAGCTATATTAAACTCTTTCCGTCCTAATTATTCGGTAAACTAATTCACTTTCTCCCAAATAATACTTTCCCACTTGTTTTACTCCCTTTATAAAAATCACTATTAACCATTAAACAATTTTCTCCATTTACCTCCATACAATACTTTCCAACATCACCCTTTATTTTTTTTGTATTTACGGAATCATATGATATTTATTGATCCATAAATACTAGGAACACTTCTTCCCTTTCTCTTTTCCCGTAGAAATTTGAGATTTATGTTCCGTAAGAGACACACCTACATTACGTTTCTCCTATTACATACATACATATATCTTCTCTCTTGTCTCCCCCAGGGTTCTTCCTCAGCACTAACAACACAAGAGCAACGCCAGTGGAGGCAATCGTTCGTCCGGTTAAATCCTAGAGTACTATGCCAGTCTCCCCCTGTGAGTACAATGATTCATGTTCTTGAGTACCTTATGCCTTTGATTACAATGGCATTATCCCCCTAAGTACGATGGTATTGTACTCAGGGGGTTAAGTCCTCGTACTCAAGGGGTTAAGGGTTTTTTTTTTTAATAGTTGGTTAAAGGGGTTTTATAGTTAAGGGGGTTTGAAGGCAAGATAAGGGGTTTGATAATTAAGATAATGGAACGAAAGCTTATATGGGAGTATCTGTTTTAAGGGGACGATGATAATGACGATGACAATAACGATAATGACGACGACAATGACGATAATGACGACAATGACGATAATGACGACGACAATGACGATAATGACGACGACAATAACGATAATGACGACGACAATAACGATAATGACGACGACAATGA
Source organism: Homarus americanus (assembly GCF_018991925.1). Lineage (NCBI taxonomy): Eukaryota > Metazoa > Arthropoda > Malacostraca > Decapoda > Nephropidae > Homarus > Homarus americanus. The sequence continues at coordinate 227,442 of NW_024740795.1, read as the reverse complement.
CAATAATGACGATGACAATGACGATAATGACGATGACAATGACGATAATGACGACGACAATGACGATAATGACGACGACAATGACAATAATGACGACGACAATGACGATAATGACGACGATAATGACGACGACAATAACGATAATGACGACGACAATGACGATAATGACGACGACAATGACGATAATGACGACGACAATGACGATAATGACGACGACAATAACGATAATGACGACAACAACTACAACAACGAAAACAGCAACAGTGACGACAAATAAAATAAATAACACGACAATAACAACGCCGCCAGCACCTTCGACAACTAACCCAACCCAGACGACAGCGCCTAAAGCTACGGGAAACAGCACTGCCTCTTGAATACCTTTAGTCCTCTTTCGTCTCAGTGACCCTATCATGTTCTTAACCTCCCTTATAAATAAATTAAAACACATTATCGACCTTATAAGAGGGTAGAAGAAGGATCACAATAGAATAAACGAGTAACTAATTTCATACTCTTTTTTGTGGGCCCATTGCGTGTGTTTTTTTACCCACCCCCCCTCCCCTTATATAAAGCCTGGGTGGATTATAGACCTTCTGGAGGGGTACAAGAAGGGTTAGAATACGTTAAAAGGTCATTGGAATATAGGGTGGGGTAGGGTAGGGTGAGGGGGAGGGAGAGGAATCAGGTGTTTAAAAAGCGACAGTATTTACCTTTGTGAATCAAAACAAATCACACGTCAGGTTATGAGTTCTGGGGAGGGTTGGTGGGGAGGTACTGATGGTTGTTTGACTCTGTGGGCGGCGCTGGGTAAATCATAAGAGGATGTGGCGGTTTTCCGTGGGCGTGTTAGGTGGTCTGGAAGTAACTGTAGTGAGGTTAGATTATGATGAGGTGGTGGAGCAGTAAGGGGTGGTGGTAGTGGTAGAGGGCGCCCCCCACACCACCACCACTACCACCACTATCACAGGACCACACCCACACACACTTTCTCACTCACGACGCCTCAAGGTCCTCCTCCTCCTCCTCCTCTTCATCTTCATCTTCTTTTCCTTCTCCACCTGTTCTCTCCCTCCAGCCATCCCCTGTGCGCTCTCTCTCTCTCTCTCTCTCTCTCTCTCTCTCTCTCTCTCTCTCCCTACTTCTTCGCTTTTTCCTTCTCCTCCAGTCCTCTCCCTCCCCCTTTCTTCATTATCTCTCCTCCTCCCCCTCTTTTACCTCCTACTTCCCTTCTCCTCCTCATTCCTCTCCTACGAACTCTTCCACCACCAGCCACACCCCCACCCACCTCACAACCACCACCACCACCATCACCACCACCACCTTCACCAACCACTACCACACAACGAGCAAATACGTAATCCTAATCGCTACGCTTCAGTAATATTAACTATGACCCTTGGGCTCTGTGGTAATAATAGTATTTTAATTATCAGGGTCATTCACTAGCTTATCCAGTGTTCTGATTTTCCTCCTTTATTGCATGTTCTTGTTCTTTCGTATTCGTTTGGTCTTCACGCGCAGAGGCCCAGGGTTCGATTCCTGACTAGTGAGGTAGTGTTGGTATTATGGACGTCCGTGTATATATATGGACTGTTGAGATATACATATATACTTTTTTATGGAACTTTCAGGAACTGTTATTACTGAGAACTTAATTGTGTCATATTATCACCGGATGATCTTAATCCCACTTGAGTACGATGATCTTAGCTTCTTGAGTACGATGAATTGGCCACTTGATTACGATGACTTTATCCCTTGAGTACAATGTCTTAACAACCTCTGAATGTAATGATCTTTTCTCAAAAGTAAAACGACATTGATATACCTACATTACTATCTACTTTATTCTACTTAAATTAGTATAAAAAAGTATATCCACGTCATATATATATATACTGTAAGTGACACAAGGTATAATAAATAATGCAGGTATAAACTAAAGAAGAACTACATTGTTATTTATTACAGATGCACAGGGCATTTTCAATCACCTGTATTGAGGTAGGGCGTGGTCTAGGTTAGGTTAGGTTAGGTTAGGTTAGGTTAGGTTAGGGTCTGATACAACGTGAAAGGAATGTAGGAAGAATTAAAGAGGGAGATGGAGGAGGGAGGAAAAATCTCTCAGATAGTGAGTTAGTTAGTCACTGAGGGAGAGTCAAAGGTTGGTCTTTGTTAATAGATAATAGAGAGAGAGAGAGAGAGAGAGAGAGAGAGAGAGAGACGGAGGGGGATGGAATAAAGAGATAAGAAAAAGAGAGATAATATTAGAGAAAGAAGAGAGAAAAATAAACAATCACCAAGACATAAAACAAAACAAATAAACAAAATTAGAGGAAAACAAATTTGAAAAGAAAAGAGAGAGAGAAAAAGGGAAAATTACCAAGAAAAGAGACAAAGAAAGACACAGACAGACACATTGACAGCCAAGGAAAAAAAGATAAAGAGTGAAACCAAGAATGAGAGACAAAGAGAGAGAGAGAGAGAGAGAGAGAGAGAGAGAGAGAGAGAGAGAGAGAGAGAGAGAGAGAACACACAGAAAATACCATCATTGAGACAGTTATCAGCTCTCTCTCTCTCTCTTTTTCTATTTGTGTGTGTATGTGTGTGTGTGTGTGTGTGTGTGTTTTATAGATCCTGTCTTGTAGGTACAGTCGGGGACAAAAGTTCTCTCTCTGTCGTAAAATTGAGTCACGTGAATGAGTCTCTGAACTGACTTACCCCCCCTGACTGTTGTGCTTCATTTGGCGTCGACGTTTGATTCATTATGGACGGTAGAAAACTTTTGACCCCCGACTGTACGTGTTCCTGTTAGATCGTGTCCAGGTACGTGATGAGTGGTAGTGTCCGTAACTGTGTCTCGTCCAGTAAACAAGAGAGTTAGGATGAAGGGAGTGGTGGGGAAACAAGTCATGCAGAAGAGTGGTACATACTTATTCCACTTATGAGGATCTCTGTGTCGTGTAGAATTTTTTTTTTTTTAACCTTTGCTGTAGGAAGCGGCTCGTGTCCTCGCTCTCTATCCTTGGTAGATCTTGAAAGAAAAAAAAATGTCTCTAGATTGTCATACCTTGGATCTCATTTTATCACCATATTATCATGTATATTGTTGATGAATGCGTTATCATTCATTTACATTCTAGTCCCGGACGCTGCTTCGTGTTGCCTCATGATTCCTGTATTTGTGCTCTCATGTGGCGGCACAGATAACCCGCCACAGTCTATGTACCTCAGGCTGACATAACTGCACCATGTTGATCTGTGCCCCACAATGTAACGGGATATTCTTCTCCTTGCAAAGATTATTACTCTCATATGCATAAACAAAATCTTTTAAGTGTGGGATTTAGAGGAACATTGAAGGAGACTAACAGCGCAGGGTGTAAGACGCTACCCTGAGGTACTGTATACTTCGTTCCAGTTGGTTGACTATCTCACTACCTTAGAGCACGACCATGATGATTGTCAACAAGATGGTGTAAGACTTTAATTGCATATTCCGAGCACCATTATTTTTTTTTTTAAGTTCTCATGGTGTTAGACCAAAGGTGCTACCGAGGGCCAGTTAAGGGACGTGAAGGCGATAGAGTGCGGTATCAACATGCCATTCAGTGTGCTGTATCCACGCTGCCCCTAAATGGCCAGAAGTGTTATGGGATCTACTTCCATGTGTCTCTCCATCTGATTCTCTTTTTCTCCCTCCTTCTATTTCCTTCTCCCTCTCCTCCAATCTCTTGTTCTCACTCTTCTTTCTTCAACACCTTTCCCTTCCTTCATTCCTTCCTCCCTGTTCTCTTACCCTCATTTCTCACCTGTCTCTTCCTCCTCCTTCCCCCTTCATCACCTTTCTTTCTCTCCCTTTACCTCCCGTCTCCCTCCTTCCCCCTCCTCCCACCAACCTCTCCCTTTCCCTACCTCCCCTTTCCTCCCCCCTACCACGCCCTCCTCTCTTACCTCACCTATTTACCTCACTATAAACTGGGTCATCTTCCATCATGTCACCGTCTCAGTGTCGTAACTCTGGCCTCGGCCGCTAGAGGCGTGAAGATCGCTAGGTAATGGTGACCAATTTGGTAATTAATGATTGTCTTCGTCTTAAAGTCCCGCTGTCTTGTTTCGTCACGAAGATCTCAACCCCCCACACTCTCCCACTCACTCTTCTTCCCTCTCCCTTCCCTCTCCCTTCCCCCTCCTCTTTCCTCCCATTCACTTTCCTCCCCTCTTTGCCCCCCCCCATCCTCTCATCTACTTGTTTCTTTTCTTTCTTTCGTCTTCCCTTCTTTCCTCTACTTGTTATCCTTCTACTCAGTTTCTTCTTCGTCTTCTTTTCTCCCCCTTCTTCTCACTTCCTTTTCCTATTTATCTTCTTCTTCGTCTTCCATCTTCTTTTCCCTCTTTGCCTCATCTTTCTTCTTCACTTGATCGTCTAATTCTTCCTCTCTCTTCTTCTTATCGCTTCTTATCTCCATTCTGTTCTTTTATACCGGTAATTCTCTCTCTCTCTCTCTCTCTCTCTCTCTCTCTCTCTCTCTAACCATTATTTGTGGCTGACTGTAGACTCTCCTTCACCACTACCGTCACCACCATCACCACCACCACCATCACCACCACCACCATCACCACCAACACCATTACTACCACCATCACCAAACAAAAAATTAAGGTAAAATATTATATAATGCAAATAATTATCTAACTTATTATGTATCTTACTTAGGTTTAACTTTATTAGTGTAATTTTATTTTTTTTTATTTATATAATTCAATTTAAGTCAACAGGTTAATTTATTTTATATTTATTTACTTACGACGAAGAATCACCATACAAGTCACTGTTGATTAGAGCCCAGTGGTCAACTCTACGGGTATTAACTTCCAGGTTACATCAAAGATATTTTTTCTTATTTTTATTTATTTTCTTTTTTTCTTTCTTCACAGACAGTTCTAAAACAAAAATCATTCCTATTGATTTTTTTTTTGCTTAGAACAAATTAAAACTTATAGATACTGCGAAATATTTAGAGTGAAATGTTTGAGGTTATCCACTTTATAATCCGTATTTAAAATCCGCCTTGAGTTGACCCACAGGTAACATCAGTCAACCAGTGAATCACAATACCATCAGAAAAACTCCTTGTTGGGGAAGCTGTTAATGTGTGTAAGAAAATGTATATGAAATAATGAGAAAATAATGAGGCAAGATGTGAAAAGGTTTGCAGACGAAGGAGAGAGAGAGAGGGAGAAAGGGCGGGAAAGAGAGGGAAGGAGGGAGAGAGAAGGAGAGAGAGAGGGAGAAAGGGCGGGAAAGAGAGGGAAGGAGGGAGAGAGAAGAAGAGAGAAGGGGAGAAAGGGGGAGGGGGAGAGAGGGGGAGAGAGAGAGCAGAAGAGCAGGAGTATCATCGTGCATTATTGATATAGTGTAAAGTGTTGGAACACGAGCGCCGTTTGTTTATAATGGCGCGGCCACAATTGTTTTTGTTCTGCCGGGCCAACATGTCTTAGTTCGCCTTAACTCATTATTTCTGTTCAATCTAATATTTTTAACATAGTTTTAACGGAGCTTCAGAAATTTACTTGAGTTGTGATGAATTTTTAAAAGTTGTTTATAAATTGTAAAAAAAAAAAATAAGTGAAAAGAAGTAATGGTAAAGTTTTTATGTGGGAAAATTACCTTCATTTGTTAACGTTATATTAGTATTACTACACGTCAACAACTAATGTCTTAAATTACATAACAAGTTTAGTAATGACACTATTCCATCAACAACTAACAATAATGAGAATTTTTTTATTTATTCCTATAATAACTGATTGATATCTAACCTTAATTCTTATTATTCCTCAAAACACCAGATAAACATCAACATTATCTTACATAAACAAAATCACAACTCCCACACATCTATGTAAACAAACAGATAATAACATAAATACAAAATCATCTTCACAACACGGAGATAAGTCAGTGTACATCCTCTCGTCAGTGTGTTTACATAACGCTTTAGCCATCCACGACTGTCACTCACTCACACTGTTTGTACACTTTCGTCCAAGTTGTCGACACATTCTTTTTCTTGAGTGTAATGCTTGACTGGAGTACGTCTCGCTTGTAAGTCCTGAAAGCTTATTGACATTTGGAGAAGCCTTTAGTTTAGCCTGTCCGGTGGAGACGTCTTGCAACAGTAATGTTATATATTGAACGACTCATCACTCGTGCCCCACAAAAATACCTATACCTATATTCTTCTTAGTGACCTGAAATGACCCAAGCTGATGTAAGGTTCAGTTATGACCTAAGATGACCTTAATAGTAGTTGTTGTCTAGACACTTAATGACTAGTGAACGGGATTTAAAGACATTAGGTATTGATACATTAAACTACATAAACAAGGCAGCTATAATTCTCTACCTATCATTGACCTCTAAGTTATCTATACATCCCATAAGCTTGTCAAGTGACCCAGGTTGACCTTGGACGTCTCCTATCTCGAACTGACCTAAAATGACTATAAGGTTTTAACACAGAATGATAACTTGCATGACCAAATGATCCCCAGAACAGGTCATAAACTCAATACAGACCTGAAATGACCTTAAAGCAATACGTGACCTCTTCTCCGTGACCTTTGTTGACCTCTGAAGTGACGATAGTTGTAGATGACAATAAATATGAATCTTCTTTGCTTATAACTCTCATTGCATAGAGTATACGGTGACGAGGAGAAATGTGAAATGTTGCAAGGTGTGACTTAAGACACATCTTGACCTCTCCTAACCTGATCTGACATGACCTGGAATGACCTAACAAGAGTAAGTTAATGGTGCTTGCTTCAGTCTGACTTATGTAATTATTTCTTAAGATGGAATATGTATTATTTGTTCCACCTTAAGTTGGCAATCGTGCATTGTTTGTGGTTTCTATGATGTTGCAGTGAGATGTTGCAGTGAGATGTAGAAGTGTTGCAATGTGTGTTTGAAATTATTTGCAATGTTTGTAAATATTTAGAGCTGTTGGAATCCCACTGATGTTTCTTGTTACTTCAGATTACAAATGTTTGGTTCAGCTTAAGTTTATTAGTGTTTTTACGTGTTTTAAATCTACAGGTGTTTTGCAATTCTTAAATTTACAGGTGTTGGACGAGCTTAGTTTCTCGTGAACTACAGGTGTCTAACTCAAGCGTTATAGTAAGCTTAAGTTGGTTGTTTGTGGTGTTTTTAAAGCTTGAATCCATAGCTCTTTAGCGACGCTCAAACTTACAGATATTAAAGTAAGATGAAATTTAAAAGTACCTGTCACACCTTAAATCAACAGACACCTGCCTCAGCTTATATCTACAGATGTCAGCATAAGCTTAAGTTTGAGTGTGTTTATGGCAGGTGGACGACACAGGTGTATGGCCGGGGGAGAAGTGGCTGGTCAGGGAGTGTCGCACAAAAAGGTGTTTTTACACTCTCCTGATTTGCAAGTACAAGGAAATCCGGAAGGGTCAGTTTTTCTGTCACTCGCTTCACCAGCATTGACGTTCCACCAGGGCCAGTTTTCCGCCGTTCCCAAAGATGGAGAACGTTCTGTGACCCACCACCAACAGGGCGTTCCAACGGGTTGATAATACCGTTTGCTTGAGGTGATGTTCTGTTTTGCCGTTCCTATCAACAGGGCGTTCCAACGGGCTGATAATACCGTTCGCTTGAAGTGATGTTCTGTTTTGCCGTTCCTATCAACAGGGCGTTCCAACGGGCTGATAATACCGTTCACTTGAGGTGATGTTCTGTTTTGCCGTTCTTATCAACATGAGAAAGTGGTGCGACTCACTAGTGTGTTCAAAGTGGCTGATATACTCTTAATTCCAGGTATAAGACTCAGGTGTTCTGTCAACGATATACCAAGGTAAAGATAATGTGTATTCTTCGTTCACTGTAAAGTCAACATATTCTAACTTCATTTAACATAAAATATTAATGGATTTTTTAATGGAATTCTAGTATTTATTTTGTATTTACTTTGAATCACTCGGGGCAGTTCAGTTATTACCGATTTTTTATTAAAGACACAACTGTTTATATCAACACGCAGGTGAGTTTGTAATTATGCCGACACGAATCAGCCATGTGTCGATACGAATCAGTTATGTATCGACACGAATCAGCCGTATATCGACACGAATCAGCCGTATATCGACACGAATCAGCCGTATATCGACACGAATCAGCCGTATATCGACACGAATCAGCCGTATATCGACACGAATCAGCCGTATATCGACACGAATCGGAAATGTGTAGACTGCTGTGGATTCCTAATTAAGATCACCACCATTCTCATACCTCGTTTCTCATGGCTACCGAATTACAGAAGCCTTGTTTACCTGTTTCCCTATTCCGTATGGTCAATGTTCCACTGTTCCCCGAGCTATAGAGAGCACCGCAGTCCAATGGTGTGTTCCGCGGATCCAGTATATCGGAATTTCCTAAGATATGAATTTTGCCTAGATTTATCAGGCGCATTCCATTGGTCCAGTGTTCCATGTTCCTTGGCCAGAGTAATATAATATTCCATTGGTCCAGTGTTCCATATTCCTTGGCCAGATTAATATACTATTCCATTGGTCCAGTGTTCCATATTCCTTGGCCAGATGAATATACTGTTCCATTGGTCCGGTTAGACGTCATTCCTCAAGTATTCTTCGTCCAGTGAGAGAAACAGTCTAGTGTTTATAGATGCTGGACTTAACGTTTGTACAAGGTCAAGGAAACATAAGAGGCTCGTTCAAAATTCCAGAGAGAGGGAGGGAGAGAGAGGGAGAGAGGGAGGGATAGAGAGGGGACGGGACTGAGAGAGGGATGGATAGAGAGATTGGCACACACACACACACACACACACACACACACACACACACACACACACAGTATAATAAACAAGCGTCTTTGTTTACATCAGTTGTGTTGTATGTAAATATTTCTTTCATCAGTTATACACAGTGAAGGTAAACACTTTATACACCTTAGTCATACACTCAGACATATTCCTCCATAACACAATACTTAAAATCATGTTATTAACTTAGTATGTTTATAGATTATACAAAAAAAAAATATATAAAAATAAACTTAAAGTGAAATAATATGTTCACAGCTAAGTAACAATAAAAAACCTAAAGTGAAAACAAAAAGTAGAGTTCGAATTCTAAACAATACAGTTAACATTATTGTAATTTTCATACAAGTATTATACCTAAATTATATACAAAAATGTATTCATCTTGATAACACAGGTGTGAATGACGTATAACACCTGTTCATACATAATTATACAACAATTTAAACATAAACAGCAGCTGTGTGAATACCTGTACTTGATGTTGTGGAGTTTGTTCAGGTGGTCGACAGGTTGGGATTCGATACTAAGTGGTAAAACAATGTGGGATAGGATCTTCACACACATTCACGTTCACAGGTACAGTCCCCTTCACTAGTGCGTTTACAGGGGCTCGTCAGGTCTTGTGAAGTGTGGTAACCCTGTGTTTGTTTACATTCAACACAAGGAAACTCGTGATACTAAACATACTATGGAATCTAATTAAAACAATATTATAACAAATATCTCAAAGATAATGATTTGTGGAATGTTTATCTGACGCGTCCCTGTAAACGTACTAGTGAAGGGGAATGTATATTGTCAAAAGCTTAGGAGACAAACTTAAGATGAGATTAACTTTAAAAATCAGTAGAAATAAGCTTCCAATTCTCTGCTGTAGTGACGTAACCATCAGCTTTAGATAAAAATGCTAGTCTAAAACGCCTTCAATTTCGAGTATAGGTTTCATAACGGGATGTTCAGAACTAAAAAAATAATCGACGAACTTTACAAAATGTGTCGACCCTTCATAAAGAGGCAGAGAGAAGCATCCACACGCATCTACCACATCCACACACATCTACCACATCCACACGCATCTACCACATCCACACACATCTACCACATCCACACACATCTACCACAGAAAACGGGTTATAAAGGAAAGTCTCACACGTGAACTAACCTTAACTTTCAACAAACCACAAATATAAATTGACAAGTGGTGAGACTGAGAGACGCTTCACCAGGCTGCTCCATCACCGTCACCACTTATGTGTAAACTGTTATTAGATATGATGATAATATAATTTCCTTCTATAGATAAATTAAGTTAGTAGTTTATTAATGATTTATCACCATATGAATGTAAGGAATCAGTGTGAATTTTTAATGAAGTTTTTGCTTTTGGTGTGAATCAAATTAATCTTGTTAGAGTCGTAGATGATTTAAGCGTTATATTAAAGTAAATATATCCGAGCCTATAATATACACAGGTAAATCAATATAAATTATTTTCTCCAATAGATATAAGCATCAAATCTCTTGCAGTTTGTAGATGATGAAAATTAAAACCATATGACATCATTAATACCTAACATAACCTAACCTAACCTAACCTAACCCGACCGAGGAGGTGTGGTAAAGTCAAGCTATATCACATATCTTAAAGTATATTATATTTTACCATTTTTTTTCACCACTTTTCAGGAAGTTCTCATAAAATATTGATACATAATGTGTTAGCGTGATGTCAAACGGTAAACACAACCAGAAAAACGTGTAAAAAAAACACAATCCCAAAAGAACAAGACCACAAACTCTTAAAACACAAACATTCATCATTCTTACCATCACCAACATTCTCAGAAATATAAACACGACCATAAATCTAACATGAATCGAACCCTTGTCCCCGTGGAGCCTCAGCTAGTCCACACCCCTGGTCTCAAGTTACTAAGACTACTCCTCCCTCCCTCCCTCCCTCACCCTTCCATGGCAAATCTCTTGGTGGAAAGTAAAGTCATTTTCCTGTGGTGGAGTTGTTGTGTTATCTGACAAGTTCATCTGAATACCAGCATCTAGGTCAATGTTCCTTTCTTCCTGTGGCATGAGGGTCGGGGATCACGGGTCTCTGGTAACACACACACACACCAGTACGTACAAGGTGTCTCATAAGGCGAATCATAACAAAGCAACGAAGATTAGGCGATGAGGAGGAACCAATCAAAATGACTTTATAACCCCTCGAGTTCTTTCTCAGTGGTCAGCTAAATGGTTCTTGGTTAGGTTAGGTTAGAGACTGGTTCATTCCTCACCTGAAGAAGAAAAAAGAGTGAAGTATACTAATCTTCCTGTGAGGAACAACTTATGAGACACCCTGTACAGTCTCACACACGTACAGACAAATACTCCCACAGACCGCCTCAGTCACACACTAGTACTAATACTTTACTGTCACTCGGAATCTAGTTCTGAGGTGACCAAAGAGGCCGATACGGGACCGGCAGAGTTGTTATAGATGTTGCACGTGTGGAGGGTTACACCGAGTGCGGGAGGGGCGGTGGCAGCGTCTTTCCGGCGTTGGTGCTTGTCTGCCTCGGTTTGCAGTCGGGTTAACTCGAAATATTGACACCTTCTCGTGTGGTGCTCCTCCAAGCGTTACAGTACGGAGTAATCGTCTCCCAGGTGAGAGGGTCGATTTGGCATTTTTTTCAGGTTTGTCTTAAGACTATCCTTATACCTTTTCAGTTGCCCGCCGGCGTTACGTTTACTATTCGTTAGGTGACTGTAAAGTAGCTGCTTTGGCAGTCTACTGTCGTCCATGTGGGTAACATGGCCAGTCCAACGTAGTTGTTCATGGATAATGGTAGCCTCGATGCTCTTACAGTTGGTGTCAGCAAGATTACTAACATTTGTTCACTTGTCTTCCCAACAAACTCGGAGGACGGAACGTAGACTACACTGGTGGAAGTCTTCACACTCACACACACACACACACATACATCGCAAATCCACACACATATACCTACACATCCACACACTCATCAACACAACTACACACAGTTACACATACTATCACAGCCATACATACCTACGCAATACATACACAAACCCATACGCACATACACGGTGTACCTACATAGTTTCACACCCACACAGGCCCATACGTACACACTAACACCTCTCACACATATACACACACTCACACCTCCCGCCCAAACACACACGCACACACTTCTTGCTCACACACCCACACCTCCCACCCACACCCACACATCTGCAACCAACCCACACATTCACACCTCCCACCCACACACACACTCACACCTGTCTCACCTTCCTACACAGACTCTCTCCAGGTAAATATTTTCCTTGATATAAAATTCACTATTGTTCTTCACCTCAAGTAACTAACAGCAGAAGAGTTTGTCCTTAAATTATTGTTGTTCTTTGTTTTGTGTTACGTTATATATTGGTTGTGTTATTTAGTGTTATATTAGGGTAGTCTCATATAGATTTAATATAGGAGTAGTATTATTAGGGGGTAGTGTAATATAGGGCTAACGTTATATACAGGTTGTGTTTTGAACGTATCTAGTAAACAATACAGCCAGTTATATTAAGAGCTTAGACAGGTAACTCCCTCCAGGTGTTTTCTTCAATATAACTATTCTCTCTACGTCTATTATTACTCATTTATCATTATTATCTATCTCCCTCTTTCGTATCTTTGTGTATGTATATTTATGTCCATTTGCTAATACCTTTTATCGGGTTTTATCTTATGTTACGCCTATTTGTATAATTTATCATTTTTATTGCTATTGCTTCTTCCTTCTTTTATTGTGTTTTATTGTTATTATTTTTTCTTTGGTTTGTGTATTTTATTGTTGGTGTGTTGTTATTGTCTGTTGCCAGTTCCTACTTTATCGTAATATCTTTCTAGTTCTTAATTTTATATATTACGCCTTGTTCATTATTCATTTTTCCTTCTTCTTCTTCTTTGTTTCGTCTCTTTGTTGTTTCTTTGTTCTTATTCTCGTTTTTTCTATCTCTCTTTTTTTCCTATTTATTCTTTATTGTATTATCTTGTTTCCTTTTATTCCGATTTTTTAGTTTTATTTAATTATTATTATTTTTTTATTATTACCTACGATTATTGTGGGTTTTTTCTTTATATTTTCAACTTTTCCTTCTTTATCTTTTAATTCTTTATTTTCTCTTCCTTCTTCATCATTCCTGTTTATCTTCTTCCCTCCTTCTTTATAGGTTGTTTAATTATCTTATTTTCTGTGTGTTTCTCTTCCATTCTTATCCATTCCTTCTATATATCTCTCTTCTCTTCTCCCTCTTCTCATTTATTATTCTCTCCTCTCCTCTCTTCCTATTCTTCCTTTATATTATCTTCCCTTTCTCTCCCTCTCTCCCTCTCTCCCCATTCCTCTATCTATGTATCCTTCCTCTTCCTCTTCCCCATTACTTCTTCCTTCCTCCTATTCCTTCTACATGTTCCTACCTCCCCATTATCTCCCCATTCATTCCTCTCTCCCCATTACCCATTAACTCTCTTCTTCCTTCCCCATTATATCTTAGAGAGAGAGAGAGAGAGAAGGTGAGCGAGACAGTGATAAAAACTTAAGGAAATGGAGAGAGTGAGAGATAAAGAAAGACATATAGAAAGAGTGAGGGAGAGAAGAGTGAGATAAAGAGATAAAGAGAGTGAAAGAGAGTTACTAACACCACCATTCTCTTTCGCTAAGTCTTGCTACACCACATAAAGCCCCCTCCCTCCCTCCCCCTCCCTCCCTCCCTCCCCTCCCTCTACTCTAAATCTTCCTACACGTCCTTTCACCCTTTCCCTTAACCCCCCCTTCCGCTTCATTGCCTCTACATCCTTCTACCTCCCTCCCCCTCCCTCCTTCCCCCCCCCACCCTCCTTCCTTCCCTCCCCCACCCTCCTTCCTTCTCCCCTCTACATCCTTCTCCCCATTCCTTTCTCCCTACCCTTCCTTCCTTCCTCTCTCTCTCTCTCTCTCTCTCTCTCTCTCTCTCTCTCTCTCTCTCTCTTCTCCTCCTGTCTTCTCACCTTTATCCCTTCCCTTTTTCCTCTTCACTTTTTCTTTGTCTCCCTCCTCCTCCTTCCTCTCTCTTCCTCCTCCTCCTCCTCCTTCTTCCTCCTCCCTTCATCCTCCGGTCTCCTTCCTTCTTTATCCTCCTCACTTCTTCCATCTATTGTCTCCTCCTTCTCACTCTACCATTCCCCTTCTTTATTTCATTACCTTCTTGTCTTCCTCCCTTCTCCATCCCCTCCTTTCTTCCCTTCCCTACCCTCCTATTCCCCCTTCATTCCTTTGCCCTTCCCTTCCCCTACCCTTACCTTTTAGTTCCTTCCATTCTTTTACCCCTTCCCCTACCTTCTCCCTCCCTCTTTTTTCCTCCCCTTCCCTCCCCTTCCCTCCCTTCCCCTCCTCCCCCCTGCATCACCTCACGATCCACGTGCCCTCAGTTGTGTTCTGTGCTACATTACAGCAGGTTGGCCACCCACAACCCTGGAAATATGAGATCAGAAGGGCGTGGCTCTCTCTCTCTCTCTCTCTCTCTCTCTCTCTCTCTCTCTCTCTCTCTGCATAAACGTAATTCGACTTCCTTAACAACATTATGAAAAACACAAGACACACACACACACACACACACACACACACACACACACACACACACACATACACACACACACACACACACACACACACACACACACACACACACACACACACACACACACACACACACATACACACACACACACACACACACACATACACACACACACACACACACACACATACACACTAACACACACACACACACACACATAAGCACGTCCAAATACACAAACATATACTCCCACCACACACACACACACACACACACACACACACCAGGCGTACTTTCCACACGGTGATAAGAGACGCCGGGATGGAGGGAGGCTGAAGTGATTATCTCTCTCTCCTGTTGCCTTTGTTCACCTCTCGGCTCCGTCAGTACAAACGTTCAAACACCGATAACATTTGCCGAGTAATTTGCATACATTTGGATCCAGTGGGGTAGGGTAGGGTGGGGCGGGGTGTGGTGGGGTGGGGTGGGTTAGTGTTTGGGTGGGGTATAGTGTAGGGTGGGCATAGGTGGGTAGGGTAGGCTAAGGTGAGGTTGGAGGGTAGGAATTAGTAAGGTAGGTGGGCAGATTGGGTGGGGTTTGGAAGGGTGGGTGAGGTGGGTGAGGTGGAGGGTGGGTGGGGAAGGGATGCTGTGCTAATTTGAAGCAGGTAAGTGAGTGTGTTGACGTGGGTGATTTGGTGTTAATTTTTTAAGGTGTTTCAGGGGGGGGGAGGTGAGGGGAAGAGAGCTGGTGGGTGAGAGAAAACGAGACAGGGATAGAATACAGAGAGAGAGAGAGAGAGAGAAAGAGAGAGAAAGAGAAGATGAGTATTTTGATCTATATAGACTTCTCCTTTCCTCTCTCTCTTCCCCTCTCACCTTCCCTCACCCCACTCCCCCTCACCACCCTCTCCTCTCCCCTCTGACTTACCAACACACTAACACCACCTAGGTCTTATATAAATCATCCCTGGCCAGAAGGAATAGACACACTACATCATTTTTTTTACCATCAGTCTATAACTTTATCTCCTATTCAAACACAGACATATTTCACTACATAGAAACGTTTAAGACACCAAGGAAGAATTTTTGTACTTTAGTCATTTTTTCTTTTCCTTCATACTATAAGACATTTGTTGGTGTTACGAGACAATGGGATTTTCATCGTTGTTTTAGCATTAAGGACATAAGAGCATTTGTATGTATAAGGTAGAGGGAGTTGGATCCTCTTATGAACGTTTAGAATCTCTCGGTGTTGTGTCGGATTTTCTCATTGGTAGTAAAGTTGAGGTCATGTTATTATTGGGCTAGTTTATTGTGCAGTAATTTGGGGGGTTGTGAATTGAGTTGCAGAGATGAAAATGGATAAAAGAGGACATACATACATACAAACATACATACTTATACATAGGATATACTTACACTCCATCAGTTAAGTGTGGGAGAGGGGAAAGCCACACCACTCCTACACCAAGCCACACCACTCCTACACCAAGCCACACTACTCCTACACCAAGCCACACCACTCCTACACCAAGCCACCCTAGTTAACACTGAGTACATAACGCTATAGGAACTAATATATACAGTCCCCTTCACTAGTGCGTTTACAGGGGCTTGTCAGGTTTTGTGCAGTGTGGCAGCCCTGTGTTTGTTTACATTCAACAGAAGGAAACTCTCAATAGTCAACACACTGTGGAATCAAATTTAAACACTTAAAATAAATATCTCAAAGATAATGATTTGTGAAATGTTTATAAGACGAGCCCCTGTAAACGCACAAGTGAAGGAGAGAGACTGTACATAATCCTCGCACTGCCAGACCAAACACTCAATCTCCAGTACTGAGTCTTATACCCTGATGAATGCAAAAGGCTCGGTGTACCAGGATGAGGATCCGAACCCGGAATCATTTGCTTATGAGACGAATGCTTCACCAGTTTACCATCATTATCTGAGAGTGTCTGTGTCTTTATATTGGGTGGGATGCAATCGAGGCTGTTGATGTCTTTCTACAAGGTTTTCGTCTACTTTCGTCTACTTTCGTCTAATTTCTGATCTTTTAATATTGTTTTTTTTTTACTCTGATTTTAGGTCTTTATTAATCTTTAACCTGTATGTAAGAGCATAAGTATGACCTTACACTCTCCTCTTACACCATGTATGTAATAATATGATGTGTAAGAGTGAGTGGTTTGGTTTACAAGATTTCAAGAACTGGTTCCTTATATCGTCAGACTGAAAGTACCTTGGTGTCATGTGGGTGTGCTGGCTCAAGGGAGAGAGGGCAACTGGGCAGCACTATCTTATTTTTCTACCGATGCCAACATTCATTTTTATACTGATTTTCATTTTTAATATATTTCAACTGTACTGTTTGACTTTATTAATCTGTACTGAGAGGGAAGTGTTGATGCATATGATGTTAGTAATATATTTAAAGTAAATTTGATATTTTTTCTCAATTTTCTCAGCTAAAAGAGACAAATTTCCTCAGTACAAAACATTATATTCCTTGTCTTCGAGATTTTAATTAAAGAATATTTCAAGATTGAGATACCAAAAAATAAATATATAATATCTATTTTAACTTATTTAGAAAGTGAAGAAAGAATATATTGTCATAAGTAAATAAGAGTATTTTTATTATATATGGTTTAGAGGTTAATATCACAGGATAGTTACTTTGCGTTTTGTGATGACTGAGTTTACCTATGGGGCGGGAGACGAGGAGGAGGTGGCCATTCTCTCTCTCTCTCTCTCTCTCTCTCTCTCTCTCTCTCTCTCTCTCTCTCGTTCTTTCAGTCTAAAAAAAAATTCAATCACAATGAAGAATTTTATATTATGTGAATGAATTATGTCATTTATAATTCAGGCATTTATATTAATAGAAAACAAATGAGCATCGAATGTAATGGTTTGGGGATTAAATTGTACACATTTGTATTTTGGGGTAATTTGTGAGGTGAATGAGGGAGAGAATGTTACTAGTGAGGAGAATGAGGGAGAGGATAGTTACGGGTGAGGAGAATAAGGGAGAGAATTTTAACTTTGAGGAGAATGAGGGAGAGAATGTTAACTATGAGGAAATGAGGGAGAGAATTTAATGAGGAGAATGAGGGAGAGAATGTTACTAGTGAGGAGAATGAGGGAGAATGTTACTAGTGAGGAGAATGAGGGAGAGAATGTTACTAGTGAGGAGAATGAGGGAGAGGATAGTTACAAGTGAGGAGAATAAGGGAGAGAATTTTAACTTTGAGGAGAATGAGGGAGAGAATGTTAACTATGAGGAAAATGAGGGAGAGAATTTTAACTTTGAGGAGAATAAGGGAGAGAATAATTACTAGCGAGGAGAATGAGGGAGAGAATGCTACTAGTGAGGAGATTGAGGGAGAGAATGTTGCCAGTGAGGAGAATAAGAGAGATAATGAGGGAGAGAATGTTACTTATGTGGAGAATGAGGGAAAGAATGTTAAAATATTCACTCACTCGTATCTTTTTAAACCAGGAATGAACCACTCACTATCGGCAGTACTCGACAATTCGTTCCATAACTTCTTAAAGATTCGACATCACTATATATTTACCTTCTCGTGTTCCGTTATAAGATCAAAATTTTCATCGATACTTTTGACAATATATAGAATCTACTTTATATAGGCTCTTATATATATAGCTAGTGAACGATTTTTTTTGTGTCTGTGTTTTTGTGTTGTTTGTGTGTAATAGAAAATATATGACAATCAAATAATAAAAAAAACACCCATTAAAACAAGTCCCAACGCCTTTTCCTCCTCCTCCTCCTCCTCCTCCTCCTCCTCCTCCTCCTCCTCCTCCTCCTACACGACCCTCAAGTGACCTACTGTAGGAATTCAGCTCACAACTATACATCACTATTTACCTCTGATCTTATTCTGTAACAAGATCTGAACAGGTTTTAATTAATGGGATATATAAGTGTATAATTCTTATTTCCAGGTTAACTATATAATGGTAACTTTAATGACTGTAAAAGTATAAATACATGACCTGGATATAAGAATCATATACTTAGAATACTTAGAAAAATTTTACTTTATTATTATACTTATTAGTTTATGAATCAAATTGGTTTATTTAAAAAAAAATCTATAGTTGGTGATAATTATGTCCTTTATAAGATCAATGTAATAGAATCATTATATTGAAAATTAATACCAGTTTATTCTTAATTGTGTCAGTAGGTCGGGTGATAACAATCTTTTAACTCTCAAATATATATATATATATAACGTGTTATTCTTCTCTACCTTCTGTGTTCAGGTATAACATTTATAACAATTTCATCAACGTGAAGTTAATTTGGAGAACATTTTTTCCTCCCCCCTAAAGAAGTTATTATTTTCGCAGTTGGAATTTTTTTTTTTTGGAATTGGTGACTTTCATGATACAATGGAATTATTTTTTTTTTTGCATTTTATATAATATTGTTTATCTTTTTAATATATATAATTTAGAATATTGACATCTGTTCTTATTCTTATTAAATCTATACAGAGGGACAGAAAAAAATATTAATAGGTTAGGTTAGGTTAGGTTAAGTTAGTCTCGTCTCGTCTAGATTAAGTTATTTTCAATTTTGTTCGTGTTAGGTAAATTTTAATTTGATTAGGTTAGATTAGGTTAAGTTAGGTTAGTTTTAAGTTAGGTAAATTTAGGTTAGGTTTGCTTATGGTTAAGTTAGATTAAGTTAGGTTAAGTTAAGATTAGTTTACTTACAAGTTAGTTTAGACAGAATCACGCGTGGTCCCAGAAGCATACCTAGAGGTAACATCGATACCAAGGTGACCAAATCCAGTTTTACAAAATATAACAAGAATTAATATTTGTTCTTGTCACTTTACTCTCAAGATATTTAGTTAATCATCATAACATAGATTCTTACATTATTAAAAAAAAGTTTGTTATAAATTCTACCTGTTCGAAAAATATCCTTATATCTTCCACTAAATATATTCCACACTCTTATATAACATCAAGTTTTTGCAAGATACTTCTCGATATATATATTTTTTTACATATTTTCGTTATCGCCTTTTTTTCTGTTATATCCTTTAATATATTTTCTTTCGTGTTTATTATTTGAGAAACCAATACCATCATTTTTAAATATTTAAACAGGTGAATAAATGTATATCCGTAACACCTGTAATTATAGATTTTTAACACCTGTAATCTCACTTTTATAAGAATTTACCTGTCCATTTATACCAATTAACACCCCATTATCATTTCATTAAGATATAATTGATTTTTCACAATAATATACCAAAGTTATGATTAAATTTTCCAAAATGACTTAATTGAAGTATATAATTTAGGTAGGTAGTGTGTGTGTGTGTGTGTGTGTGTGTGTGTGTGTGTGTGTGTGTGTGTGTGTGTGTGTGTTTATCACGTCTGGGCTGTAGAGATCTCAATGCTTACTGGATATCAATCTTAATTCACTCGGATATTTAGTAGACAGATAGACAGACAGACAGACAGAGAAAGAGATGGATGGATGAATGGATGGATGGGTGGATGAATGGATAGATGGATGGATGGATGGATGAATAGATGGATGGATGGATGGATATTCAGTATAATCCTCATACAAGTTTACAATGATTCACTATGTAAACAAATAATAGCCCCTTGTTATATTACCTCCAACTTAACTCAACCATTAGCATTGGGTTCCAGTCCTAATTCCAACTGTATTAGTCCCAAATGATAATGTAACCCGATACTAACTTACCCTAATTTTAAGGTGTCCCAAGCTTGAGGATTAGGTTACGTTATGTTATGTTAGATTAGGTTACGTTACGTTATGTTAGATTAGGTTACGTTACGTTATGTTAGATTAGGTTACGTTACGTTAGTTAGATTAGGTTACGTTACGTTATGTTAGATTAGGTTACGTTACGTTATGTTAGATTAGGTTATGTTACGTTATGTTAGATTTGGTTATGTTACGTTATGTTAGATTAGGTTATGTTACGTTATGTTAGATTAGGTTACGTTACGTTATGTTAGATTTGGTTACGTTACGTTATGTTAGATTAGGTTATGTTACGTTATGTTAGATTAGGTTACGTTACGTTAGTTAGATTAGGTTACGTTACGTTAGTTAGATTAGGTTACGTTACGTTATGTTAGATTAGGTTATGTTACGTTATGTTAGATTAGGTTACGTTACGTTATGTTAGATTAGGTTATGTTACGTTATGTTAGATTAGGTTATGTTACTTATGTTAGATTAGGTTACGTTACGTTATGTTAGATTAGGTTATGTTACGTTATGTTAGATTAGGTTACGTTACGTTAGTTAGATTAGGTTATGTTACGTTATGTTAGATTAGGTTACATTACGTTATGTTAGATTAGGTTATGTTACGTTATGTTAGATTAGGTTACGTTATGTTAGATTAGGTTACGTTACGTTATGTTAGATTAGGTTATGTTACGTTATGTTAGATTAGGTTATGTTACGTTATGTTAGATTAGGTTACATTACGTTATGTTAGATTAGGTTACGTTACGATATATTGCATTAGTTTAGAATAGGTTAAATTAGATTAAATTAGGTTAGGTTAGGGTAGGTTAGGTTAGGTTAGGTTAGGTTAGGTTAGGTTAGGTTCATCATTATTTTTCCTCGCACAAACTCACTATTCCATAATCTTGTATAAACGTCATAATTAACTGCCACTTAGCTCCACCTCCTTGTCTCTCCTCCTTTGTTTTCTTATATTTACAATTACTTATAAATTATAATTTATAAGTAATTATCATATAATTCCCAGCCTCTCTCTCTCTTGTTCCATGTCCATCACTGTCTATATTTGTTATCTATTTTTCATTTCTTTATCTTCACATTTCTTCGTGACTTACTTTCCTCTCCTCTTTGTTATCTGCTCACCTCAGCTAATTTCCCCGTTTCCTTTGTACAAGACCAGGTGGCGCAGGTAAAATATGGTCCATGAGTTCGTATTCTTTTTGCTTGAATTATATAACCTGCTCTTGGTTGTGTAAGAAAGCAGGCAGGCAGGCAGGCAGACAGGCAGGCAGGCAGTCAGGCAGTCAGACAAGCAAGCAAGCAGGTGGTGGTAGTGGGGTGTGTGTAAGGTAATGCTCAGGTCACCTTGGCTACTTTGTTTCTTCCTAAGGGGTGAAATTATCTTGTATAGAATACGTGAGTAATGTAGCTTAGTTATTGAGGCTTATTAGCTCATTATAACAGTAATATCAACATTAATACAGGATACAATAGCTACTGTATTTGTTAAACTACAGTAGGGTATGTGTATAATGACCTTAGTTGTTGAAGCTCACTAATACATTATACAGTATATAAATGGGTGTTGTATTTACTTAACTAGCAAACGTGTATAATGAATGACCTTAGTTGTTGAAGCTCACTAATACATTATACAGTATATAAATGGGTGTTGTATTTACTTAACTAGCAAACGTGTATAATGAATGACCTTAGTTGTTGAAGCTCACTAATACATTATACAGTATATAAATGGGTGTTGTATTTACTTAACTAGCAAACGTGTATAATGAATGACCTTAGTTGTTGAAGCTCACTAATACATTATACAGTATATAAATGGGTGTTGTATTTACTTAACTAGCAAACTTGTATAATGAATGACCTTAGTTGTTGAAGCTCACTAATACATTATACAGTATATAAATGGGTGTTGTATTTACTTAACTAGCAAACGTGTATAATGAATGACCTTAGTTGTTGAAGCTCACTAATACATTATACAGTATATAAATGGGTGTTGTATTTACTTAACTAGCAAACGTGTATAATGAATGACCTTAGGTGTTGAAGCTCACTAATACATTATACAGTATATAAATGGGTGTTGTATTTACTTAACTAGCAAACGTGTATAATGAATGACCTTAGTTGTTGAAGCTCACTAATACATTATACAGTATATAAATGGGTGTTGTATTTACTTAACTAGCAAACGTGTATAATGAATGACCTTAGTTGTTGAAGCTCACTAATACATTATACAGTATATAAATGGGTGTTGTATTTACTTAACTAGCAAACGTGTATAATGAATGACCTTAGTTAGGTAGAAATACTTAATATTTTTGTTTAGTTTTTGTTTAGACCTATTTACTCTACATGGTTAGGTTAGGTTAGGTTAGGTTAGGTTAGGTTAGGTTAGGTTAGGTTAGGTTAGGGATAATTCCGAAATTGCCATAACTTCCATGTAATTTTTGAAACATTGGACTGGCTACATAAATGAATAACTTCGTACGTAACCTAACCTAACCATACCTTACCTTACCTTACCTTACCTTACCTTACCTTACCTAACCTTACCTGACCTTACCTTACACACACACACAGCATTAGAATTAGTGAGCTCTGAGAGTGTGTGTGTGTGTGTGTGTGTGTGTGTGTGTGTGTGTGTGTGTGTGTGTGTGTGTGTGTGTGTGTGTGTGCTATGTCACCGTGTGTGGGCTGCTGCGGTAAACAACCTTTTGTAACAATACCTTATCTTTCTTTCTTTCTTTCTTTCTCTCTTTCTTTCTTTCTGTTTAAATTTATAGCCTTTCTTACTTTCTTTCTTTCTGTTTAAATTTATAGCCTTTCTTACTTTCTTTCCTTCCTTCCTTTCTTTCTTTTCTATCCTTTCTTTCTTTCTTTCTTTCTTTCTTTTTTCTTTGTTTCTTTCTTTCTCTCTTTCAGTCTTTATTTCTGCTAAAATTTATAGCCTTTCTTACTTTCCTTCCTTCCTTTCTTTCTTTTTCTTTCTTTCCTTCTTTTCCTTCTTTATGTTTATCAATCTACTCTTAGCCCCCATATTTATTTCCTATCACTTACTTACGAGTTCAAATATTTTCTTCATGTTTACTTTCTGGTTCACAAAAACTCAACTATATATTGAACTGTTTTGTGTAATCGAACTTGTAAATAAACTGTTTATTCTTGTTTGATCCTCGTAAATAAACTGTTTATTTTTGTTTGATCCTTATAAATAAACTGTTTATATATTTGATCCATGTAAATAAATTGGTCATTTATTTACGTGTTAAGTCATCGTACTCAGGGGTGTTTCGCATCGTACTCAAGAGGTTAGGACCGTACTCAAGAGGTTAGGACCGTACTCAAGAGGTTAGGACCGTACTCAAGAGGTTAGGACCGTACTCAAGAGGTTAGGACCGTACTCAAGAGGTTAGGACCGTACTCAAGAAGTTAGGACCGTACTCAAGAAGTTAGGACCGTACTCAAGAGGTTAGGACCGTACTCAAGAGGTTAGGACCGTACTCAAGAGGTTAGGACCGTACTCAAGAGGTTAGGACCGTACTTAAGAAGTTAGGACCGTACTCAAGAGGTTAGGACCGTACTCAAGAGGTTAGGACCGTACTCAAGAAGTTAGGACCGTGTACTCAAAGAAGTTAGGACCGTGCTCAGAAGTTGGGGACCGTGCTCAGGGAGTTGGGACCAAATACTCAAGAGGTTGGGACCGTACTCAAGAGGTTAGGACCGTACTCAAGAGGTTAGGACCGTACTTAAGAAGTTAGGACCGTACTCAAGAGGTTAGGACCGTACTCAAGAGGTTAGGACCGTACTCAAGAGGTTAGGACCGTACTCAAGAGGTTAGGACCGTACTCAAGAAGTTAGGACCGTACTCAAGAGGTTAGGACCGTACTCAAGGAAAATATAACATGTACAAATAATATATCTTTCAGAATGTTAATGATCTCAATATATTAATTTGAGTTAATAAAAAAAAATAAATAATAAAAATTGGTTAGATTAGATGTTAGTTTAAGATATGTGAAATATTATGAACTTTGTCAAATATAAAGGCAACTATGAAATGAGGAGTTTTAAGTGATTATGTGAAGGATGTTTATCGAATGTTGTGTAAATATGTGAAGGATGTTTATAATGTTGAATGTTAGGATGTGAATTAAACATTATTGGTAGTGGGTGAATGTTAGATTAGGTATAGATAAATTGATGGTTCCTGATATATGGATAGATGGATGGATGGATGGATGGATGGATAGTGATCATGATATTGTTGGGAAGGAATGAACATAACAGAAGTTGTAAGTAGATGGATAATACCAGAAAGTAGACGAAAGTAGACAAACAGTAGATAGCAACCAAGAAAAACATTAAAATAGACAGAATAATATGAAAATAGACAGAAATAGATTGACAGCTGGTAAGGATAGACATATTCACACCGATTATAATAGAAAATTGACAGGTTAAGTAAGGTTACTTTAGGTTTGGTTGGGTTTGGTTGGATTTGGTTAGGTCAGGTCAGGTATGAGTGCATATTGGTGGTGGTGGGAGACCTTGTGTGAGAGGAACTGCCTGCTGGGGGCGTGGCGGTGCTCGTGCTGGTGCAGGTGGTGATTGAGAAACACAGTGTCCGGCTCGCTTTCCTTCACCCACGTCTCGACCCCACGCCTACACGCCCATGCCTACACGACCACTTCCTCCCACTTTTATAGTTTTATAGAATTCTTAAATATTTTCCTGAATATTTATTTTGAAATTGATTTATTTTTACTCTTCTGGGAACGTATACGTGTGTGTGTGTGTGTGTGTGTGTGTGTGTGTGTGTGTGATGGTGTGTACGTGTGTGTTTATGTGTGATAGTGTGTAGGTGTGTGTGTGCGTTTGTGTGATAGTGTGTAAATGTGTGAGTGTGTAGTTGTGTGTGTATGTGTGTTAGTATGTAGAGTTGTGTACGTGACTGTTTAGATATGTGTGGGTAGACAGAGGCAAATGGCGTACAGAAACTTGCTCATATTTTCACCCTGCCCGGGCACCACTATACCACAGGTCGCCATTAGCCTTTGTCTACCCAGCAGTAATTTGGAACTTGGATGTTCATCGATTTGCGGCTCGTATTCCAGGGTAATGGTTAGCCAGTGCTGTTGGCAAGTTGTCCGGTCTTCTAGGACTATTCCTTGACACTGGGTCATGCAGCTCGTTAACTCAGGGTGTGGTTGTTGTGTTGGAGACAGCTTCTACACCTTAAACACTGGGTCATGCAGCTCGTTAACTCAGGGTGTGGTTGTTGTGTTGGAGACAGCTTCTACACCTTAAACAAATTCACGCCTCGGTGGCCCTTGGGCCGGCCATCCTCGTACACGAGAGGCAACCATTGTCATTATTAGATGTGTGCGTGTCAATATATACTGTACTGTACTCACCAGGTACATCCACCCAAATCACTAACCGACATGACAGACATACAGTTAACCCTTAAGGGACAAAAAAAAACCCACTCATCCCTTCCCAGCCTCACCCTCCCTTACCCCCTTATCTCCCTCTCTCTCTCCCTCCTACTCCCCTCCATTATCTCTCACCCCCCCTTCTTCACCCCTCCCTCCTTCTCTCCTTTCCCTCCCTCCCCTTCCTCTCCTATCTAACACCCCCCCCCCCTTAGAGGCTGTGTAAACAAAGAAGAGGTCAAAAGGTCGAACTCAAGCCGGGGGTGAAGGAAGAGGTGGAGGGGTGGCCTGAAGCGATGCTGACGGGGGAGGAGGAGGAGGAGAGGAAGGCGGGGGAGATAAGAGAATACGGAGGGGGAGGAGAAGGAGGAGAAGAGGTTGGAGGGGAGAAAAGAGAACAAGGAAGAGGGAGAGGACAAAAATGGAGAGAAAAGAGAGGAGGGGGATAGAACGGAAGAGGAGAAGGAGGAAGAACAGTAGAAGAAGGGAGAGGAGAGGATGGAGAGGAGGAAAAGAGAATAAGGAGGAGGAGGAGCAGAAGGAGGAGGAGACTTTGAAGTAAGAGACATGTTAAAGAGGAAAGAGAAATGGGGAAGAAGGAGTGAATAGCAACATTTAAGGTGGAGTGTTTAAGGGGTTATCTAAGGGGTTGTTAAGGGAAAAGGAGCATTTAAGGGGAAATTTAAGAGTGAGACGTAAGTTAAGGGGATATTTAAGGGTGAGACGTAAGTTAAGGGGATATTTAAGGGTGAGACGTAAGTTAAGGGGATATTTAAGGGTGAGACGTAAGTTAAGGGGATATTTAAGGGTGAGACGTAAGTTAAGGGGATATTTAAGGGGGAAAGGAGTTACTTTAGGGGTTTTAGTGGGTGTTTAAAGGGGTACTCAAGGGGTCAGATTTTATTTAAGGGTTTTTTTGTAATGGGGTTTGAAATTGCTTAAGGGGATATCGGATAAGACGTAATTCAAAGGGGGTTAAGGGGGAGTTGAAGGGGTTAGGGGGTGTATAAGAGAGGGGGGGTAGGGAGGAGAGATGTGAGAGAGCAAATGGTACCTGAGGCTATACTAGTTTTTGTCTCTCAAGAGGAAGGGCTCAACAAAACACCTGCTTGAGTGAGTGATACCTGGCCATCACCTGTCATGGTCGGTCTCTCTCTCTCTCTCTCTCTCTCTCTCTCTCTCTCTCTCTCTCTCTCTCCTGGATTTATATATTGTTATCTGTCTTTCTCATCTATCTATCTATCCATCATCTTTATACCGAACCTTCTTTTATTTGTCTATCTATCTAGTTATCATTCCATCTATATCCTCTTTCTTCTTTCCTTTTAATTCCTTCTTTCATTATCTCTATCGCACCCAAACAAACAAACGGAAAAAAAGGTGAGAAAAATAAATGAAAACAAAAAGAATAAATAAGAAATAAATGAAAACAAATAAATAAATAAGAAATAAAACAAAAAAATAAATAAATAAATAAGAAATAAATTAAAACAAAAAGAATAAATACGAAATAAAATTTAAAAAAACTTTCACTAATTGTATCCCAAAATTAACATTTCCTTTAATAAATGTAAATAATTTCCCTTGGGTCAAGAAAGTGCTGTCCCTTGTAAACACGTGTCAAGGAGAGTGAGATCTAAAGTTACTGACAAAAAAAAAGTACATATAAATATTTATTACTTTCTAGAGTATATATTTTACGAATATTAACATAACATCAACCAAAATTTGCGTATGACAGGTGTATGACAGGTGTGTGTGTATCAGATATACAAGAACATACACGACAAACGTACGATAGGGTACAGATGTATAACAACTCTCAACTCCTGTACGATAACTTCTCCTGAGATATACTCCAGCACAGGATACCTTGTAAACAAAGCTACGCACGCAGGCCACACGAACGCTGGTGTTGCTTGTAAACTAGTGCAGGTAATGTTTGGGCCCTTGTTGTGGTTCTGTGGTCATGTAGAGAGATGGATATATGGATAGAGAGATGGATAAATGGATAGAGAGATGGATAAATGGGTAGAGAGATGGATAAATGGTTAGAGAGATGGATAAATGGTTAGAGAGATGGATAAATGGGTAGAGAGATGGATATATGGATAGAGATGTGGATAAATGGATAGAGAGGTGGATAAATGGATAGAGAGATGGATAAATGGATAGAGAGATGGATAAATGGGTAGAGAGATGGATAAATGGGTAGAGAGATGGATAAATGGTTAGAGAGGTGGATAAATGGATAGAGAGGTGGATAATGGGTAGAGAGGCGGATAAATGGATAGAGAGATGGATAATTGGATAGAAAGATGGATAAATGGATAGAGAGAGGGATAAATGGATAGAGAGAGGAAGAGGTGGTGGTACTAGTCACTATAGCTCGTCACAACATACTTGACCTGATCCACTGACACTTATTACAACACTGACTTACGATTATACTTGAAGTTCAGGACGATGTATAAGTAAAAATAAACTAAACTTCATATAAATAAACCCACAATTACCTGTTCTGTTGACCATATTTGAGATGTTTTTAAGTTACCCTGAGCCGGAAATAAGCTGCTTATAAAAATTTTCTTCCATCTTCACATTTCAATCGTTACAAACTTAATATTGTCGTATAAATAAGATCTTTTTTGGGTATATTCTTTATATATATTGAGTAAGAATATCATCAACACAGTAAATCTTAAGTTTATTCATTTTTTACCTGTCTATTCACGTTTCCTACACAGGTAAACTAACTCTCAGAGCCTACGTATGTTTACAGCGGTGAGGATTGGGCGCTTACACTCCGATTCTGTGGAGTTTTCGCGGCTTACTGCTCACAGCTGTCATGGTCAACACGCCAACACTGTTTACCAAGCCTTACTACCCCTGACAAGTGGACGTATGAAGGAAGAGTTGATATAAAAAACAGATTGATGCTATTCTTGGCATTTATGGGTCTTACACATGCACAAACAAGAAGTAAATGATTCTTCCAGCTGTTACTTTTGTTATTTATCAATGTTACTTACGTTACTTACCTGCGTTACTTAGGTGTATATTTAGATCTTACTGGACCATAATCGGGTTGGTTAATACCGTTACTTGGGGCTCTTGTAATTGCATACGACATCTTGATCCACCCAACACCTCTCTAGTCGTCTCTCAAAGGTTAACACATCATTCTCATTATTTTCCTATTGACTCTTAACTCAAACAGCTCCATTGAGTCTACAACGTCCCGGTTATCGATTAATTGTTATACGAGAACGAGGCAAGGTATGAAATAGATTGAAATAGGTTGACTAAGACAACAGCTTAACGGAAGAAAACACGAAGAATATCTCAGTACCTTTGTTGA
Source organism: Homarus americanus (assembly GCF_018991925.1). Lineage (NCBI taxonomy): Eukaryota > Metazoa > Arthropoda > Malacostraca > Decapoda > Nephropidae > Homarus > Homarus americanus. Next base: position 198,303 of record NW_024740795.1, on the reverse strand, counting down.
AATATATTATCATGTCGTTCTGTATATTCTGTACCGTATATAAGGGTGGCAGCGATTTGGAGGGGGATTTAGCGGGGGAATTTGGGGGAATTTGGGGGAATTTGGGAACAGGCAAGGGGGACAGTTCACCCCCTTATTCCTGTACACATTTTCCGCTGATATTGTGTGTACGTATGTAATTAAGGATGTATGTATATAGACCTGGCCCACACAAGTCTGTTCAGGAGGAGAGTGAAGTGTATGTATGTGTACGTATGTGTGTGTGTGTGCAGACTTCGGTGAATCAAAAAGAAACTCATCAAATCTGGAACTCATAGATATTTAGTCAATATCTGGTGGACAGGACAGAGGATTACCTTCACCTCTGCTCAGCGTCTCAATACACGAGCCTATTGTTAATAAAAGACATTAATAACGAAACAATAACAATAATCGTAAAAAAAAGAGAAAAGGAATAATAGCAATAGTAATAACAATAAAAATAAAAATAATAGTAACAACAATAATAATAATAACAATAGAAATGATAACAACAACAATAAGGATAATAACAACAACAGTACTAACAATAACAAGAGCAATAACAACGACACTGACAATAACAACAATAACAATATACTGACAATAACAACAACAATAACAATAACAACGATAACAATATACTGACAATAACAATAACAACAACAACAATAACAATAACAATAACAACAATAACAATAACAACAATAACGACAGCAATAACACTAGACCAGGAGAACACAGGTACAGGTGGGTAATACAAAATATACCAGGTAAGGAGGTGACCCCCAAAGACCCACAGGTAGAGACTGAAGCTGTTATCCTCACTACCCAGGTGACCTGTTCCTTCCCGAGGTTGATGGTGAGAGAGACAGGGTGATGTATAGGAGGAAGGAGGAGGAGGAAGAGAGAGGGAGAGGCAGGAGAGAGAGAGACAGAAAGAGAGAAAGAGGGAAAAGGAGAGAGAGGGGGAAAAGGAGAGAGATGGAACGAAAAGAAGAGAGAAAGGGAAAAGGAGAGAGGGGGGAAAAGGAGATAGAGCGAAAAGAAGAGAAAGAGAGAGAGAGAGAGGAAGAAAGGAGAGAAAAAGAGAGAGGGAAGAAAGATACAGAATGAAAGAAAGAGGAGAGGACAAAAGGAAAATAAAGAAAGACGAAAATGAAAGACAAAAAAATGAAAGAAAGCGAGAAAAGGAAAGAGATTTAGATTTAAAAGAGAGAGAGAGAGAGAGAGAGAGAGAGAGAGAGAGAGAGAGAGAGAGAGAGAGAGAGCAAGAACTCCCTGTCCGTGTGGGTTACATTTACCGTGTGAGAGGCGTGAAATTAATGTTGGTTCACTAAAGTGTTGTGGGCATCAGGTGTTCGTGATAACAAGATAACCGAGGTCTGGATTCACTAAGGTTCGTAAGATAAATATTCCTCTTATATGATTCGTAAATTGTTTGTTCATGTTCGTAAGTTAATTGTTCTTCGTAAGTTATTCGTAAGATGAAATTTCACAAAGGTTCGTAGAATTAACAGTATTGGTAAACTTTAATTGTTGGTTTAAACTTTATCACAGATGATGTGTGTTTCAGGAAGTGACAGTGACAGGGAGTGACAGTGACAGGGAGTGACAGTGACAGAAGTGACAGGGAGTGACGACAACAGTAAGTGACAGTAGTTATTAGTTACACACACACACACACACACACACACACACACACACACACACACATTTCACTCTCCATCCTGGACAGACTTGTGTGGGCCAGGTCAGAAGGTCACCCCAGCTGGCCACTTGACCTCTGATGACCCCAGATGAACGCTCTCAATTGCTTTATTCAATATGGACACGTAATACCTCAAACCACCATTGTTTTACTGAGGAATTATCGTAGTTCGGTTTATTTATGATTTTAACTCAGTGTACTAATGATATTTCGTCTCAATATGGCGGGAAGAAAGTCAAGTGAAGGTTTAATTGTTGCTAGCCTTACTCTCTAAGTCATTTTCTTTTATTACCTATATAAATCTTCCTATAAGATCCAGAATCAATTATCATAAATTTTACGAGGCGACTATATAAGGGAAGGCATATAAATGTATAAGATGTTCCAAAACAAAAATATATATAAGGAGAAACTTAAATCAGGTTCTCATTTGACTTTGTGTGGAAGATGGCGTCTCAAGCGTCATCTCCTCTGTCTGTTTTGGGTTTCTTGCCGTCGCTGGTGTCCCGCTGTTCTCCATCTGTCTGCCTCAACGCGGCCGCTCGTGCCTAGCTCATAGCCAGAAGGGGATCGTGTACCACAATGATGAATCGCACTGTGTTGCCCTCCTCCGCGCTGCCCCCTCCTGATATTGTCGACTTTCGGAAGAATCTATATATAATTTCGGGTGCGTCGGAGCGTGCGCTGATACACAGGTCAGACCAGCACCGGTAAATGGGTCTTATCTGTGGTGGTGCGCGCATCTCGGCGTGGCGTGTACTTACAGTGAGGTTTATGATGGTACATGCATCCAAGCAAGGTGAATTCTTACGTGCATCTTACCCTGCATGGATGGATGCATCTTAGCATGTTCTGATAAACTCATTTTGACCCGAGGTGATCTATGCATCATGGCGTGTGCAGCCACGACCATTTTGGTGTAATAAATTGACCCAACAGGCATCCTAGCGTGTGCTGCCAGTGTGCAGAGATCATTAGCATTAGTATGACCTCGCACACACATCTGAGCGTGACCTGATACATGTATTGGTACATGTAACTTGTGTGCCCCTTAACGTTTACTCGCACATGCATGACGTGACAGACGCAGCTCGCCATGTGTCTTGATCACACTGATAGATGGTGTTTGATAATGTTCCCTGGTGTTTGTTCGTCATAATATGCATCAGAACGTGCGCCAGTGAGGCATATAGTCATCGATTATACATCCATCACAGCATGCGTCCTTGCATGCATCATAGCGAGCGTTCATGTATATAGCACAGCATGCATCAGACTGAAGTCAGCTAAATACATCATAACAAACAACATAACATGCATCATGCCTGGCCTGTGTTCATCCATGCGTCAGAGTGAGCCACTAATGGCTCATAGTATGCCCTCTTTTCATATGCATCCTGACGTGCACGCTCGTACATGCAGCAGAGCGTGTGCCCCTCCCCCTAGCCAGCAGGGCAGCCCCACACCCCGGACACTATGAGCACACACACACACACACACACTGCCCCACCCGGTAACCGCCTCCATACCAAGAGCTCCACCGACCTCGCTTCCCCGATCACGCCCACGAGCTGTGGTCGGTTTATTGAGCAAAAGAAACACAAACCACGCCACTTACCTGCACGGCATCGGGAGGCGCTCGTGGCCAGGGGCAAACGACACCTCCTGCAGGGGAAAGTCCTTCAGGTGGTGGAGGGTAGGCGAGGCGCAGCACGCGTCGTGGAGCTTGACCACACCACCACCTCGCTTGACCTGGTTTTTTTATACCCCCCCTTACCGACCTGTTGGTGCAGGAAAGATTCCTCCGTCAGGTCTCCTACCCTCTCTCAGTAAGTTCCCTCACTCCCTACCCTCTCTCAGTAAGGTCTCTCACTCCTAACCTCTCTCAGTAAGTTCCCTCACTCCCACCCTCTCTCAGTAAGGTCTCTCCTAACCTCTCTCAGTAAGGTCTCTCACTCCTAACCTCTCTCAGTAAGGTCTCTCACTCCTAACTTTCTCAGTAAGGTCTCTCACTCTTACCTTGTTTCCCCTATCTACATCTTACCTACACGATGACTTAACCCTTGAGTTCGATACTTAACCCCTTAACTGAGTACATTGTCACTGTACTCATGTAAAGAAGCCATCATTGTACTCAAGGGGTTAAGTCATCATTCTCAAGGAATTAAGTCATCGTACTGAAGGGATTTAGTCATCGTACTCAAGGGATTTAGTCATCGTATTCAAGGAATTAAGTCATCGTACTCAAGGAATTAAATCATAGTACTCAAGAGTGAATCGATGAAACCAAGAGTGAGAACGTAAACGTGAAATCAACTATTATAAATGGAGTGTGGTTGTCTGTCTGTCTGGCTGTCTGTCTGTCTGTCTGGCTGGCTGGCTGGCTGTCTGGCTGTCTGTCTGTCTGGCTGTCTGTCTGTCTGTCTGTCTGTCTGTCTATCTGTCTGTCTGTCTGTCTGTCTGGCTGTCTGTCTGTCTGTCTGTCTGTCTGTCTGGCTGGCTGGCTGTCTATCCGTCTGTCTGTCTGTCTGTCTTATTGGTGACAGCTTCTACATCGTAAATAAATACCAAACCAGATCGCTCCTCTAGTGACGACCATCCCGACCACCCCGACCACCCCGACAACCACTATCACCCCGACAATCCCGACCACCCCGCCCGACCACTGTGTCCTTCTCCCTCATCAATCTACTATTAACTATCAACTTATCAATCCACTTCACTTCTCTCTATCTATCAATCTACCATTGAAAAAACAAGAAAGATAATAAGATAAGAAATAATACCCATATTGATGAGATGAAGATGATTGATAATGCAGATGAGAGAGAGAGAGAGAGAGAGAGAGAGGTTATCGTCGAGTAATTGAAAGATGGGGGAGAAGGATAGGGGGGAGGAGGATAGAGGTGAGAGAATGTTTGGAGAGAATGATGGAGGAATGATGACTGCCACAACTCATTGGTGGGGAGGTAGAGTAGGTGTAGGTGAAAGTAGAACGGTTGTAAGGGGAGGTAGAGTGACTGTAGGTGAGGTAGAATGGCTGTAGGTGAAGGGAGAGTTGGTATAGGTGAAGAAAGAGATAGGACAAATTTACAGTGTGTGTGTGTGTGTGTGTGTGTCTGTCTGTGTATGTGTGTCTCTATGTGTGTATGTGTGTGTGTGTGTGTCTGTGTATGTGTGTATGTGTGTGTGTGTGTGTGTGTGTGTGTCTGTGTGTGTGTGTGTGTGTGTGTGTGTGTGTGTGTGTGTCTGTGTGTGTGTGTGTGTGTGTGTGTGTGTGTGTATGTGTGTGTGTGTGTGTGTGTGTGTGTGTGTGTGTGTGTGTGTGTGTGTGTGTGTGTGTGTGTGTGTGTTATAAGAATGTTTTAAGCGTCAGTAACATCAGGTATCGTGGCCGGACACTGGGATGACTCGTTCCTGTCCTGATGGTCGCTCGGTCGATCCAAATGTACTGCAGTTGCCTTTTGCCTTATTGTATTATTGTTTTATTCTTCTCATTTCTTCCTTCCTTACTTAGTTTACTTACTTACATATCTATTTCCTTACTTATTTACTTCCTTACTTATTTACTTCCTTACTTATTTACTTCCTTACTTATTTACTTCCTTCCTTACTTACTTTATTACTTGCTTACATATTTCCTTCCTTCAGTTCTTAATTAATTACATAAAGTCAGATTTTAATAATAATAATAATGAAAAGAAGAGTCAGAGGAAAAGAATCGGATCCCCTGAGAGTCTTGAAGGGATAAAGAGAAGGATTCTGACCTTCCTTAAAAGAATCAGGAGAAAAGAACTGGATTTTTTTTTTTTTTTTTTTTTAGAATCCAGTAAAAAAATTATTTACTTTCCACTAACATTAAACAACGGGTCTTTTCTCTTTATACATATACTATCTCTATGTATACTACCAATATATAATATCTCTATGTATACTGTCTACCATATGAGTTAGGGCTTAATATGGCCATTATTGTTATTATAGCAGGACAGTATACATGAGTGTTAAGTGAGACTAAACTTCAGTTCTGAAGGTTACAAGGCCCATGGTAAAAGTTACAAATTACTAATTGGGTGTAACATAATAAGGGGTGTATGGTAATTCGTAGGTGTATAGTCATTCGTGGGTGTGCCAGTCATTCGTGGGTGTATGGTAATTCGTGGGTGTATGGTCATTCGTGGGTGTATGGTCATTCGTGGGTGTATGGGTCATTCGTGGGTGTATGGTCATTCGTGGGTGTATGGTCATTCGTGGGTGTATGGGTCATTCGTGGGTGTATGGTCATTCGTGGGTGTGAGACTTTCGTGATCAAAAAGAATTGCAATTAGTCAACATTTTTTGGTGGTAACGAATAAACATCTGTAGAGAAAGAGAAGGATAATAGAAAAGGAAGAGAAAGAGAAAGCTAACAACGAAGAGACATGAGAGAAAGGTAGAAAGTCACAAAAATACGAAGAGGAGAAAGAAAAAAGTAAACAAAGAGAAAATGAAGTGAGGGGTTAATATTCTCACTTGATTATAAAAGAGAACAGCTGAGAGAGAAGAGGAGAGTGAGGGAAGAAGTAGAAGAAGAAAAATGAGTTGGGACAAAGACACTGATGGATAGACAGTGGTGAAGAGAGAGAGAGAGACAGAGAGACAGAGAGAGAGAGAGAGAGACTGAACAAGGAACACCTCCCGCCTTCACTTCCCGTTGTAACTTTTTTTCCAAACCAACGTGAGTGAATTTACCCACCCCCCCCTCCATATTTTTTCAATCTTCGATATTTTTCACCCCATCTCTCGATATTTTACAGTCAACGTTATTTTTTACCCATTCGATATTTTTTCACCAACTCAATATTTTTCACCCACTCGATATTTTTCACCCACTCGATATTTTTCACCCACTCAATATTTTTCACCCACTCGATATTTTTCACCCACTCGATATTTTTCACCCACTCGATATTTTTTCCCCCACTCGATATTTTTCACCCACTCAATATTTTTCACCCACTCGATATTTTTCACCCACTCGATATTTTTCACCCCTGGAGGATATTTTTCGTGCCCCCTCAGCGAACAGCAGGGTGACAGGAGCCGCTCGAGCGAGACCAAGGGACATACCTGGAGTCCTTCACTACACCTGGACAGTTTAATTTACCTTCGTCAGCAGGACATATGTGGAGGATAACGGCAGCTTATATAGATGATGTGCTTAAATGTATTTGTCGATATTAAATATGTGTTTTTGTGTGTATGTTTGTGAGTACGTGTGTGTGTGTGGGTACGTGTGTGTGTGTGGGTACGTGTGTGTGTGTGTGTGTGTGTGTGTGTATGTTTGTGGGTACCTGTGTATGTATGTTTGTGAGTGTGTGTGGAAGTGTGTGAGTGTGTGGGGGGTGTACGTGTGTGTGTGTGTGTGTATGTTTGTGGGTACCTGTGTATGTATGTTTGTGAGTGTGTGTGGAAGTGTGTGTGTGGGAGGGGTGTACGTGTGTGTGTGTGTGTTCTCTCTTTCATATTTCCACCTCTAATACTTCATCTTCATAGACCAATATAAACCCCCCTGAGCCTCGCTATTATAAATATCTCAACAGTTCACCAGTCGACAAAAAACAATATTCACCGTTCTCATATTTTGGTCTCGAGAAACTGCTGTCACTTACCACAACGATGACAATGGCCTCAGTTTCTCACCCAAACAATAGTGTATTTGTTTAACTGTGGAGCAACACGAGGCTAGTCCACTTTTGTTTGGTCATATACTCGTAAATAATTATTAATAAAAGTATATATTAGGGGCTGGTATTCACTCTAATGTTTATAATTACTAAATAAATTGATTCTTAATATAATAAATAATTCAGTGGTTAATTATCAGGTTAAGGCGTCTTTAAATTGCTTCTAATGATCGTTATCTTGAAGTTAAGTTTTAGCGGTAGGGTCGGCTGAGTGGATACGGTACTTTCCACCTGTCTTAAGAGTCGCTGGTTCGATCCCGGTGTACTCCTAATCCACCTAGCTATAAAACGGTGTCTAATTTTACAGTTGGGGAAGTGAAGTCGGTCGAGTGCAGTACCGGCCAGGCTGCCTCTTTGTGTACCGAAGATGATTGTGTTTAAGAGAGAGAACCATTGTAATCGCTACTTGGTTAATTTAGTGAGTTAACTTGTGTAAGTGAGCGAAATTAGTTAAGGTTAAAATATCATGTTAATATTAGTTTTGGTATGTTAACCCTTAGCTTATGTCACCTTAAGATTAACTTATCCTATCCTAACCTAACCTAGCCTAGCCTAACTTAACCTAACCTCCCAGATAAGTTAGGTTAATCATCAGATAAAATAAGATAGTTAGGGGTTAGACCAGTTCAGAATAGTTTTATATTACCAGGTCGAGGAATATTCTTATTAGGACCTTATGATAATCTGGACCTGAACCGAAACGTCGTAAAGTATTGAAGTTTAAAAGAGTCACGATAAAATGTTTTAACCTCACGTGTCTGGGTTTAATATTCTAGGTTTTAGTTTTCAGTCTCCCAAGATAGGTTTATGAGTTTTAACCTGTAAATCAATATATAAATAAATAAATAAATAGAATACAGATTAATAAACAAGTATGATGATTAAATAATAAGAAAAATACGGTAAATTATAATATGTTAAAGTATTTGATCCAAAATATCTTAGAACTAAACGTTAAAGATTCGACTCTGTGTGATATAACTCCAAGCTGGCCACCTCCTCCTCCCCTGTCTCTATCTCCTCTTCTTCCTCTCCTCCTCCTCTGTCTCTGTCTCCTCTTCTTCCTCTCCTCCTCCTCTGTCTCTATCTTCTCTTCTTCCTCTCCTCCTCCTCACACGATGGAAGACGTCACACAGTCCACCGAGAACGTCTTGAAGCTGTTGTGTTAGTCATGGATGAACGAGGAAGTGTCGGTGTGGTTAATACAAAAACAACGCATAATAAAAAACAACAAGAGAGTGGAATCTAAGTCAATGATTCATCCCCCTTCCTTCCCGCCCGTCCGTGATGCTGCTGAGAGACATGTGGTGGTTGTCAGACGCACTAGAGACGTCAAGAAAGATGTCCGTTTATGGCAACACTAAATAATTCCTATCATACGGTATGTCAAACCACGAAAATTCATGATAATGGTGTCAATATATTTATCCAACGAAGTCATTTTTTATTTTCCTATCCTTTGTGATTAAGCTATTTCACTAAACATCTGATTTTTACCTTCTTTTTTTTTTTTTGGCGTTAATTCCTCTGATTAACTCGGCACTTTCATGAGTCAATTATTCCGCGAACCTCTTCCTCATCCTACTCCCCGCCTGTCTCCTCCCCCCCTCCTCACACACCTGGATATTTACGCTTGCTGCTGTGACCTCGACGGCTGGGGGTCAGGTCGCAGGGCTTGCTTGGGCTCTGATGAGGATCGTGCTTTACGCTGCAACACTGATTAATCGCTAATTAATCAGGGGGAAAGACTGGATAATCGTAGCGTAAATCCACGGATTAAGTCTCATTAATCCCGACTGATGGTTCCTTAAGCTGAACTGTGTAAGATGAGATGGTGATAAGCTTCTCGGAGGGGCTGTGTTGAGAGAGAGAGAGAGAGAGAGAGAGAGAGAGAGAGAGATTTTGCATAAAAAGAGAGAAAGAGAGGAAATACGTAATAAAAGAGACGTAAACACAGGTAGATAAAGAGATAGAAGAGATAGGTCGATAAACAAGGTGAAGGAGACTGAGAGAGAGAGACTGAAAGAGAGAGAGACTGAGAGAGAGAGAGAGACTGAGAGAGAGAGAGAGACTGAGAGAGAGAGAGAGACTGAGGGACAAGTAGAAGAAAAAGAAGAAAATACGAAGGTAATAAAGAAACAAAAAGGACATAGAGTGATAAAGTGAGAGATAGAAAGAATTCATACATACATACATACATACATACATACATACATACATACATACATACATACATACCTGTAAGCGTGAGTCAGCATTACGTATATCTTCCAATCTCTTCAGTATTTTAACCAATTAAACTTAAATAAATCATCCTAATCTTCGAGCTAATCTTCTTTATTGCCTCTAATCATTATAATCTTCAATACCTTAAGTAAATGTCCTCATATAAGTGTTTTTAAGTTTTAAGTATTTTTTTTCAGTATTTTTTGAAGGTTTTGTAGTTATTGTAAGTGTTAAGTATTATTTCTTAAGTGTCTTCAATATTTTGTTTAAGTAAATGTCTTTATTTAAGTGTTTCTCACTTTTTTAAGTAATTTTAAGTATCTAAGTGTTTATTTAAGTATGACCTCAATACTTTAAAGTAACTATATATATCTAATTAAAGTGTTATTCACCCACTTAAGTGACTTTAAGTGCTATAGATCTATCTTAAGTATCATTTAAGTAACATCTACCCTATTTAATCTAAAGTTAATCATCTACTTACCAACTCTCCCTAAACTACTCTGGTATAATCAGTGTTCAATATATACAGCATACTCCACAGCATACCACCAGTCTAGATATACTTCCTCGGGCATTGTAATCAGACATACCTATCTCCTTAATGTACTGTAATGGTCAATATTCCGTAGATAAATGTGTTATTATGTCACTGGTGAAATAAACTAGGGTGCCTAATCTTCAGGTGAAATAAACTAGGGTGTCTAATTTTCACATGATTCTCTCTTTTCTTTTTTCTTTTTCTTGTATAATAAATATCGTAGATCGTAAGTCCTCCTCCTCCTCTACTTGGTTCCACGTCCGCCTGATAGATCAAAGTTTACCTGGAGTAATAATTATCATATCTAGTATATCTTTCTAATATGTCTCGTAAGTGTCAGATGGTCTTAAGATTAATGTTGGTCTTAAGTGAAGATTTGAGAATATATGTATATGGGTGATTTTAGATGCAAGGTTAAGAAATTATATCTTATAGAATGATAAAAATTATGCTGAGGTTCTGTTGTCTTGAGGCCAGTTATAGGAGATGAAATTAAGGGAGTTTTTTTGAGTAATTTGGCTTTTAATTTGTGCTAAGTCGATGTATACATAGTTATGGTAGAGTCTTAGTGTTTTAGTGTTATTTATTTTGTTATTTTTGTGGTTTAACTTTGAGTATAAACTTACGTGATCAAATTACGAGAAAAATTTCCCCCTACGAATCTCTGTGACTTAGGACTCAAGCGTTCCCAATGTACCTTAAACCCACAGGTGTATTCAGATGATGTATTAAAACATACCCACCACACTAATTACCATTTTCTTATATACCTTTCTGGACTAGGTCGTAAGTCTCCGTGCCGTTAAGACGCGTGGGCAGAGCGACGCATGAAATCACAAAATACTGCGTTTGAAATTTAGGACCAATCGTAGATTTCTTGGTTCCGTCGTTCATGCGTGAGTGAATGCGACGTTTATTTGGCATTAGCTACAATTACGAATACATCTGACCAACTTATGAGGCTAAATCGTTGTAAATGCACAATATTCTTAGTGTTTTTACCTACGTGTGAAATATGAAATTCCCTCCGTGTTTGACTATTGAAGTCCTTTATCCCGCCGTGTATGTGTGTGTGTGTACATGAGGAAGGTCAGAGCGCGCGGGAAACAATATTGAGAACCTTGGCTTGAATTCTTTTCTCTCAGACCTCAGACTTTAAAGCGGTCACTGAAGGCTGTGTATTCATTTATCGTCACTTGGCCTTTGAGGGGATTTCGATACAAACCTGATAATGATCCCAGAACCACGTAAAGAATTGTGATGATAATCTTATAGTGAAGTTAAATAAAAATCATATGTTTTGTAACTTATTGTAACTGGTCTATTATTTAAGGCTGAGATAATATCTGTTTGATTGAAAATATTTAAGATAGAGAAATATTATTTATTATCTGATTTAGTTGGTAATGTTGACAAAGAATTTATTATTATTATTATTATTATTATTATTATTATTATTATTATTATTATTATTAATGTTGTTGTTGTTGTTGTTATCAATATTACTATTATTATTATCAAAGAAAAAAATTATAAGTGAGATCAAAATACAAATAAATAAACCAAAATAATATTAACACTCCAAAACAGACCACAAGTACTCCCTACAGCACACAGTTAACATGTTATTCCCAAGATATGTGTCAGTCAGTGTTCCTAGGTGGAAGGTTTCTATCTCCCGTTCATCCTATACCTAGAAACATTTCCTAAGGGTAAGAGGTCACTGAGGCAACTAATGCGTTAAGTCTTTGTCATAATGCTTGATATATGTACTTAAGGCTAATGATGGCAGTGATAATAGCAATAACAACAACAACAATAGCGACAGCATCAATAATAACAATATCAACAACAGGAACAATAATAATAATGTCTCCTCTCTGGTGATAAGTGAACTAGAAAAAACGTATCTAATTAAGGAAGTTATCTCATATATTAAGACTTTAATTAAGGTAAATAAATTGATTACACTCATTCACTTTTTACGAACCTTTTATGAATCTGGTGGCCTCTAGACCTTAAATTAAAGGGGATACGAGTATATGATTAATTAGGGACGAGACCTTTAAAGCTTTGACTCCCTGAATACCGACAGTGGTCACCCTGAATGGCTTTAAAATCCACAACATATCCACTATCAACCTTTAATATTTAACATGGGGGGAGGGGGGTGGAGAAATATGTCAGTGTATCGCCCTTGGCTTGGAGACTGGGCAATGTTTAGTGTCCAACCCTTTATTGTTGAAGCTTAAATATATTTTGAAACGCTTAAACCTTAAGATCTGAGTGCTGATGGTATTTAAAGGGCAGCTCCAGGGAAGGTTGAGAGAGAGAGAGAGAGAGAGAGAGAGAGAGAGAGAGAGAGGAATATACAGTCGTGTAAAATATATAAAGCATGCGTGGGGGGGAGGTTGACGGGAGGACATGTGGGAGGGAGGTTGACGGAAGGACATGTGGGAGGAGGTTGACGGGAGGACATGACGGAGGAGGTTGACGGAAGGACATGTGGGAGGGAGGTTGACGGGAGGACATGACGGAGGGAGGTTCATGGGAGGACATGTGGGAGGGAAGTTGACGGGAGGACATGTGGGAGGGAGGTTGACGGGAGGACATGTGGGAGGGAGGTTGACGGGAAGACATGACGGAAACGTAAGTAGATTAATTTATGCCTACGAGAATAATATATCCATCTTAATATAACACCGTATATCCATCCAAAGTATATCTATTCATAGTATATCCATTTATCCATCCATAGTGTATCCATTTATCCATTCATAGTATATCCATTCATAGTATATCCATTCATAGTATATCCATTCATATTATATCTACTCTTATTATATCCATTCATAGTACATCCATTCATAGTATATCCATTCATAGTATATCCATTCATAGTATATCCATTCATAGTATATCCATTCATAGTATATCCATTCATAGTATATCCATTCATATTATACCGTGAATAAGATGTGCGGTATTTAGTTGGTGAAAAATGAATGAAATATAACACGTTCACTACCATAATACGTTCACCACCATATGTTCACCATAAGAATACGTTCATCATAGCAATACGTTAACCATCTCAACACGTTCACTATCACAATACGTTCACCATAACAATACGTTCACCATAACAATACCTTCGCCGTAACAATACGTTCGTCATCTCAACACGTTCACCATAACAACCCATTCACCGCCCCAACACGTTCACTAACACAATTAGCTCACCATAACAATACGTTCACCACCCCATTGCGTTCATCACCCCATTGCGTTCACCACCACAACACGTTCACCACCCCCAACACGTTCACCACCCCCAACACGTTAACTATTCCCCTCACGTTCACCACCCACGTTCACCACCCCAACATATTCATTCCCAACACGTTCACCACCCCAACACGTTCACCACCCCATAACGTTCACCACTCCCAACACGTTCACCACAACACCTTCACCACCATAACACGTTCACCACCCCAACACGTTCACCACCCCAACACGTTCACCACCCCAACACCTTCACCATATTCCCATCACATCACCATCACAAAAAATACAATACGTTCACTCTTATAAGACTTGCACAAAGTATTATAAATCATCTCACACGAAGGTTAATACTTTAAAATGTTGTCACACCTGAGTATAATAAGTCCAATTATCGCTAATTATAGTACACACCTGGTGCAGTGAGGGTATGTTACCTGGGCAGGAGGCGGAGGTATAACATGCAGCCAAGAGGAACAGGTGTGTGTGTGTGTGTGAGTGTGTGTGGGTGTGTGTGTGTGTGTGTGCGTGTGTGTGTGTTTAGTAGGTCGTATACAGTTCAGGTGTAAATTACAGGTACAGTAATTCTCAGGTAGTGACAGTACAGGTAAAAATTCAGGTGTACAGAACAGGTGCAGTAATTCACACTTGGTACCCTCGTATTGGTGGCACATTTACTCAGGGATGAAAAGAAGCTCACGTGTACTGTGGAGGCCATCTGTAATTAGCTGCAGGTATGTATGTCACGGTGTGTGTGTGTGTGTGTGTGTGTGTGTGTGTGTGTGTGTGTGTGTGTGTGTGTGTGTGTCATTTAAGGTTTAGAAAAGGAAAAAAGAAATTGAAACAGACAAAAAAAAAAGCAGGAGAGGTTAAGACAAACAGAGAGAAAAAAAAAGAAACGGAATTAAATGAAAAACAAGATCAAAGAGGGAAGGAAAAAAACAAAGGAAGAAACAAAAAGACAATACCAGATCTCACAAACACAAAAGATACTGGAATCACCCATGCGTGCTCAACACAGTCCCAAGAAACAAAAGCTTTCACCGTTGCCAGGATTTTAGGATAGTATCCCCTTTATGTAGCCCACCCGTTTTCGTTAACCAATATCAACATCACCAAAGCGAAGACCGAATTTAAGACAAGATTCTATACGTTCATTTCGTGTTAAGAGAACGTATCTGGTCAATCTATAGTCTCAGTGTAATTGTGGTGCCATTTCCGATATTATTTTCATTCTTTAGGTTCAAATCGGCCAGTTAAATACGCTTTTATAACACCAATTGAGAGGAAAAGGCTAAACTCACTGAATTCTTAAAACGAGCGCATCTTAAAAAATAAAACACAATAAACACAACTATTAAATAAAAATTTAATCTTCGTTGAAACTTATAAACACAATTTCTAAATTAGTATTAAATCTACGTTGAAAATTACGTAAAAACAGCGACTATAACAATACCAGATTTAAATTTGTGTTGAGACGTGAATGATCGTACGTATGACTGCTGAAGCATCCGGGATTTAAGAAAAGAAGATTAGAAACAAAATTAATGAACCTTCTCAAGGGCGAGGTAGGGGGTGGGGTGGGGGAGGACCTCAGGCATTAACACAGAAAGATAAATGGGGAAAATGGGGCCGAGTGGAGGTAGTAGAGTATGATAGAGTGAACGCAAGCGAAGAATTAGTAATATTTGTGTGGTGGTTTACAGGGCACGAAATACCACCACTGAAAGTAGACAAGGTGATGCATGACAACAGGATGTGTCTGTGGGGGGTAAAATACAGGTTATAAAATAGTGAAAGTTGAGTGAATTTATCAAGATTTTTTGTTGTTTATGGTGAGTGTGAGGGAGAAATTTAGATGAATAACGTATATGGAAAAAATGAATAAATTATAGATGAGGGAAAGTATGATAAAAAGGTGTTAAAAGAATAAGTTGAAAAAATTATAAGATCCTGCGATTATATGCAGTAAACCTATAAATAATAGTCAACATAGACAAGGGTAAATAACTAAATAAATAAATAAGTAAATAAATAAATAAAATATATATTAACTTAAAGTATCATAAGAAAAAATAATTCTAACATTTTGAGTTAGATTCACCAAAGATTAACCATACCTATATATTTATCTTCACAATATATGTATAAATATATGTATAAATATGCATAAATGTTGTGTCGTGTAAAATGAAATATTCTGAATACAGTTCTCTTCTCTTGGAATAAATAGACCGTGACATGTGCAGTATAGCCTTCCTTACTCTTCCTTACTCTTCCTTCTTCTTCTTCTTCTTCTTCTTCTTCTTCTTCTTTTTCTTCTCTTTTGCCTCCTCTTTTGCCTCCTCTTCTTCATCCTCCTCCTCCTTCTCTTCTTTCTGTTCGTTATCCCTCATCTTCTCACTTTTCTCCTTCTCGTCTTCATCCTCTCCTCCTTCTTTTCCTCCTCTCCCTCCTGTTAGTCGTCCTTCCTCCTTCCTTTCCTCCTTCCCATCCTTCTCCTTCCGTGTATATGTCTCTCCGTGTCCTTCACCTGATGGTAATACTGATTGTCAGGCCCCACGCCCCTCACGCACCCATGCCCACGCCTCTCACGCGCATATGCCCACGCCTCTCACGCACTCATGCCCACATCCTTCACGAACACATGCCCACACCCATTATACGCCCATACCCACACCCCTCACGCACCCACGGCCACGCTCTTCACACACCTATGCCCATGCCCACGTGCCTATGTCCACATTCCACACACACCCATGCCCACGCACCTGACAGGCCCATGCCCGTCCATACCAGCCGCAAGCACGTTCATGCCCATCACAAATTCAGGACACGCCCACGCTAGACAGGAGGAGCTACCAGGTACGACACGAGCCACACTCACGCCCACCACAAACCACGCCCACATCCGCCACAAGTTCAGACCCATAACACACCCTTCACCTCCCACAATACACCTGTACGTAAACAAACACACCCCTCACCTCCCACAATGCACCTGTACGTAAACAAACACACCCCTCACCTCCCACAATACCGCCACCACTCCAGTGCAAGCCCCAGCAGTCACAGTGGGTGCCCATCCTCTCCAGCTGGTGCAGTCTGCCAAACTCTTGGGTGTAACTATAGACAACAAACTGGACTGGAAGGCTCATGTAAATAACATAGTCAAGGCAGCCTCGTACCGTCTCAACATGCTACGAAGACTTAGGTCACTTGGGACACCCACGCCAGAGCTGAGGACTATCTACAAAGCCTTTATTCTCCGCAAACTAACGTATGCGTCACCAGCCTGGTCGTCTTCTCTCAAATCCACCCAACAACGTCAGCTAGAGAAGGTACAGAAAAGGGCCTACAGAATCATGCTCGGCGCTGACTACTCCGGCTACATCAATGCTCTCTCCACCCTGGAAATGCCATCCCTCAGTGACCTCCACCACCAAGCACTGGAAAGGTTTGGCAGCCAACTAATGCACCACCCTCGTCATCGCCACCTCCTACCACCGGCAGCCCCCCACCCACCTCTCGCAGTCCGCCACTACAACAAAATTCAGCCCATTAGAGCCCGCACCGGTAGATATAAGAATAGCACCATCCCATCTATTGTTAAAATAATAAACAACTCCTGATTTATGTACTGTACAGCCCTGTAAATGTATTCAATGCATATTATATCATTATGTCTAAATCAAATGTAAGGCTGTATATTTTCAGCCACCGGCTGCAACTCTATTAATAAACCGTTTATTCTTATTATTATTATTATTATTATTTTACAATGCACCAGTACGGAAATAGACCACAACAAGGACACTTCTCATCAGCTGGAATCTTTAACATCTTCCCCTTCGTCAGGACCTCATGAGGGAGGAGATCTCGCGTCCTCCAAGGCCTGATGCTGCTACTGCCACGCCGTCAGGAAGGAGGAGAAGGAGGTGAGAGAAATACAAGGTCCCTCTACTCCTCCTCTCTCCTGAACAGGGATTTACAGGTGGACAAGATGGGGTTCTTTTTGTACAGGTGTGGATATGTCTTCTTCTTTCTCGTCCTTCAACTACGTTTCCCACTTTCTATAACTATCTCGTCTCTTTCTTAACTTCAATCCACCAAAAGTTTCAAAATATCGCGTTTTGAAGTCTTACCTATGATTCCTTGAGATACCTAAACCTAACCTAACCTAACAAAGAAGTGAGACAGGTGTATGACAGGTGTGTACTGTCTCCGCCAGGTATGGATGCAGGTGTATCATTCCACACCTTCACACTGTGGTAGTATATGGAGGTATAAGAGTGAGATGAACTCGTGTGTGGCCGCGTCAGTTAGATCAGATCAGTCAGTCAGTCAGTCAGTCAGTCAGGTCAATCAGTAAGTCAGTAGGTCATTAGTCTACAGTACACACCCACCATAGTCTGCATACACACACACACACACACACACACACACACACACACACACACACACACACATCATAGTCTACACAAACACCTCTTGACGTCTATAATGTTCTACGAAGACTTACCTTAACTCCTGAAAATTAAATAAATAACATCACCATTTACACCATTTACAAAAAAATTTACACAACATTTCCTCTATACATTTACATCTCTACATTTACACCAAAATTTCCTTATAATCTTAATTCATATATTCCACCATTTACACCAATATTTACAATGCTACTTATGACAAAAATCCCACTGCAAAATAGGTGAGTCATGGAACAAAATTTACGTAGATATTTACATGTTAAGAGTACCGTTGTGTTAATGTGATTCTACTGCCCTTGTCCTGGCCTTGAATAACTTATAACCTGTAATGGATTAATCCGGGCGAGTTTTTCAGATATTGGATTTATTCTAGGCGTGGCCGGTCCAACTGAGAGTCTAAATTTATCTAGAGACGCATTCAGGGCTACGCAGTGACAGCCATGTTTGTTGTGTTGCCGCGATCAGCTGATGGCTTCAGTGCTGGGTGCATGTGAGAATTGCGGGTTTGTTGTGGTATGAACAGCTGATGGCTTCGGTGCTGGGTACAGGTGAGAATTGCGGGTTTGTTGTGGTATGAACAGCTGATGGCTTCGGTGCTGGGTACATGTGAGAATAAAGAGATGGGAGAGATAAAGAGAAAAGGAGAGCAAGGCAGGAAGAGGAATAGGGGGAGGATGGATGATAACAAGACGAAGAAGAAGAAGAATGTAGTTAACAGAAGAAGAAGAAGAAAACAGAAGAAGGAAGTGAATAAGAATAAAGGTGATAAAGGAAAGAATCAGAGAAGCATATAGTGAATCCTCAACGTAGAAGTCAAAGGAAGAGATCTTAACTACACTAAAATAATCGTAATAATTGAAGCCAGATCATAAAAAAAAACTTCTCCATCATAATTAAGTAGTTAAGTGAGCTATTAAGTGAGAGAACCTACACTACACACATTCTCTCTCCTCCTCCTCCTACTCTCTTCTCCCCCTCCTCTTTCTATCTTCGTGTTTCTCTTTTCATTTATCTCTTTTTTTTTCCTCTCTCTCTCTCTCTCTTCGTTTTTATTTCTTCTTCGTCTTTTATTAGTGTTCTTATTCTTTTTCTCCATTCCATTATTTTCCTCTTTGTTTTTATTATTATTTGCTTTTGTTATATATATATCTCTCTCTCTCTCTCTCTCTCTCTCTCTCTCTCTCTCTCTCTCTCTCTCTCTCTCTCTCTCTCTCTCTCTCTCTTTCTTTCTTTCTCTTTCCTTCCCTCCTCCTCCTCCTCCTTCCTCCCTTCTCCTCTCTCTGCTCTTCTTCTTCCTCCTCCTCCTCCTCAACTTCCCCTCCCTCCTTCTTCTGCTTTTTCTTTTCCTTCTTCCTCCTGCTCCTCCTCCTCCTGCTCCTCCTCCTCCTGCTCCTCCTCCTCCTGCTCCTCCTCCTCCTGCACATCACCAACATAGTGACGCAAGCTTTATTTCCACACCTCTCGCTTCAGTCACCAGTCTTCCCTCATACACACTAGTTTAGTAACCTCACCCCGGCTTAGCCTCACCCCGGCATAGCTTCACCCAGATCTAGCTTCACCCCGATCTAGCCTCACCCCGGCCTAGCCTCACCCCGGCCTAGCCTCACCCCGGCCTAGCCTCACCCCGGCCTAGCCTCACCCCGGCCTAGCCTCACCCCGGCCTAGCCTCACCCCGGCCTAGCCTCACCCCACCCTAGCTCACCCCGGCTTAGCTTCACCCCGGCCTAGCCTCACCCCGGTCTAGCCTCACCCCGATCTAGCCTCACCCCGGCCTAGCCTCACCCCGACCTAGCCTCACCTCGGGTTAACCTAACCTAACCCTAATCACTATCCTCCCAGCTCACCTGTGCACTCACCTGGCTCTCGTGGCTCAAATATAACATAATATCCAATGGGGTTAGATATCTATTTTTACCTCTTTATAATTTGAAACCTTTTGGATAGACTATTAATTACATCCTAGTTAATACATTTCCTATTTTCTTTCCTCGCCTTAGATAGGAGGGTGAGAATAAGCCCCATACAATGAAGGGCAGTTAGAGGCAGTGTGGATATAGCATACTGCATACGAAGCTTATGGTATAAAAGGATAGCAGCATGATCATTACTACAACTCAAGAACCATCATTTACCCCATCAGCTGTGTAAAGAAGCTATGAACCTATTTACACCTGGGTTGACTAGGAGTGCCCCAGGGATCGAACCAGTGACTCTTAGGATGGTAGTTGAATTTTGTATCCGCTCGGCCACCGCATCAAGATATAAATTAATATATTTTTTTTTTTAAGTTCACCAGGGACAACATCACAAGTATGAATATAAATAAATACAAAAATTACAAAACTACAAAAAATATACAGGCTACATAATTATATACTAGAGAGACTACATAGATTACCTTTACTACAGAGATTACAATGACTACATAGTACATGAAGCATAGAAACTACACAAGTTCGATAAACTACAGTAAATACAGTGTCTTATGTATTGTAATGTAATTTTATGTATTTTGTAATGTAATTCTGTATTAAGTTGCACTGAATTTTACTGTAATCTGGTCATTGTATCCTGTAGTAATGAGATGTAATGCGATACACTACCATATGCTGTACTGTAGTGTATTATGCCTGAATTATATTGTTTCAGAGTACTGGGTCAGAGATCAGCTGGATGACCCCTGGTTCACGATCTAGGTCAAGACTACCTGCCCTTGTGTTACCTGCCCACACCTGGCTACTGATCGTGACCTGACCCCGACACCGGCCCCGCCCCACTCCGCCCCGCCCCGATTCGCCAACTGGAGGTATGTTGATGCCTCTTTCACCCCGACCCGCTGTGCCCCACCCTGAAATACCCCGCCATCTGCCCTGCCTCACCTCTATCCCTCCTCCCCCGTTTGACCCAACCAAGTTTGACATATCCGGTCCTTTACTGCACCTCCCCACCACCCCCCCCCCTTGTTTCTCCCTAACCCCCATGTTTATTGTTCAAAACTTACCCAACCTCACTGCCTTGACTCACCTCAAAGCCCCGCCCCACCTCATTGCCCTAGTCTACTTTGCCTCTATTTGCTATATCCACCCCACTCTGACGTAACCCTGCCCTGCCTCACCTTGCCCCGCCCCGCCTTGCCTTACCCTGTCCCGCCCCGCATCATTTTTTTTTTGTAGGGAAAGGAGGAATGAAGGAAGATTAGAGGTGGGGGAAGGAAGTTATAGTTCGGAAATTGAAGAAATTCAGGAGGAGGTAAGAGAGGGCGGGCTGACCGTCTAGCTAAGCTCATAGTGTGTTAGGGTTGTGTCATGGGTTAGTTATTGTCTGCCGGTACAGGCACTAGACAGCCTACCCTGTCCCATATATGGGTGTTTTGAGGGCCTTATTTCATATTCCGCCGACCCTACTGGCGGATGCTGGTCTAGGGAGGTTGTCTATTGCCTGACCGTGTTGATCGGGGGTGGTAATGGACCTTTTGAGATTTCGTAGCTTTTTGGGAACCATGTATGGTTGTTGTCGTTATCTGGTGGGAGTCTTTGAAGGAGTTCTTGCTCTGATCGTTCTATCTTTTGCCAGATTCTGCTGGCCAGGGTGTGCAGCTGCTGGTTGATGGGTTTCATTCTCAGGTCTCTATGTATCTCGGCTGTGGTTCTGGTGAAGGGGTATCTTTCACCTGTGACGAATCTTAGGGCTTCATTTTGGACCACCTGTAATTTTAATATTTGAGTGGTGTTCATAGTACGAAGAGGTATTGCTGGGTAAGTTAATATCGGTGTGATAAATGATGTCACCAGGCGGAGTTTTATTTTCTCAGGAAGCGCTTTAAGGCGGTATAGTTTTCTCAGCTCTCTTCATGCTTTTTCCTTCCTACTGTGGACATGATGGGAGTAACCTGTCGTGGATATATGCAGGCCCAGGAGGGTGCCTCTGCTTTTGTATTCTATTTGGGCATTAGTGGTTACTAATGGATGGGTTTTCCTTCTGCATAAGGGTATCACCTCACTCACCCTGACCGCCTCACTTCGCCTCACCCTACCCCACCCTGCCCCGCCCCGCCCCCCCCCCCCCCCCCCCCCCCCCCCACCCACGTTGCTTCACCCATTATGACACTCGAGAGTTAATTGACCTTATCACCTGTATAACCATATACGTAAGTGGTCGCTGGCTCAAGAGAGACATCCTCTGGTTCACCTTGTTGACGTAATCGTTCATATGATCATCAGACAATAATATGCTGCCATCCATTCAGGTCCCCCCCCTACTCTCTCTCTCTCTCTCTCTCTCTCTCTCTCTCTCTCCTCTTCAACACCTATGGCTTTTTCTCGTATCCTACCTATGGCCTAAGATCTTACATAGGCATATGATGAACGAATGAGGTCAGTCCTAACACTTTCCCTGTAATCCAGTCAGAGCAAAGTTCATTTATATTAACTCAACTATCGTCTATCATTCAAGACAAGTGAAAACCTCAGGTGTGTAAAGCCAATAATACCATACCTGTTGAGCACTAAGGGGGCATCGATGCGGAACCTTATCGAATATTTTCTTGAAGTCCTTATAAGTCAGAGCTAATGTTACCCCCGATAGTCCAGGATCTGTGTTTAGTGTGTGTGACAAAGATTCTCAACACTCAGAGTCCATTAAACCTGCCGCTGATAAAGGCATCATTGTCACTAAACAGGTAATGCTTCTTTATATCACCTACAATATTGTCTCTTTATGATAGATTACACCGTGTTGCAGGTCAAAGGTGAATAGTTATTTCTCAACTCGATGAAACTTTTAAGTCTTCCTTCGTCATGTATTGTACTTTTCCATCTCTCATCCACCTAACCCAACCTAAACCTAACCTAAACCTAACCCAACCTAAACCTAACCTAACCTAAACCTAACCTAACCTAACCTAAACCTAACCCAACCTAAACCTAACCTAAACCTAAACCTAAACCTAAACCTAACCTAAACCTAAACCTAAACCTAAACCTAAACCTAAACCTAAACCTAACCTAAACCTAAACCTAACCTAACCTTAGAAGATATTTGTTTACATTCTTCAGTACTCTAGAATGGACTGTATCTGTACCTGGTAATTTCTCAACATTGGTCTTTGTGAGCTTAGTCTTTGACCTCTTAAGAATAATGTTGTCTGATGGTTGTTGTGGAAGGTGGCTGGTGGTAGTGTTGGTATCACTGTTTTATGGCTGCGTTGTAAATGCATCTGAGAATTTTTTTGACACCAATTAATATCAGGTTTATTATTGTTGTAAGTTGCTATTGGCTGATTATATGAATTGGATAATCAGATACGTACTGATTGGCTTCTAATGAGCAATCAGATAATATCACTCTTTTATTTACCTCATGATTGCTATTGGTCATTCAGATAAACAAGTCACTTTAGTATTGATCTGTTGGACTGTATGAACCAATCAGATGACCAGACCACTTCCAAATTTACCTCTTGGGTACTGTTGACCAATCAGATCACCATCGCACCCACCAATTAATCACCATTAGCCCATCAGATAAACAGATCACACCTGTACTCACCCATCATTTACTAGTGATCAAACAGAAAGACGATCACATCACCCCTGTAATTATTAACGTCTGTTCTGATAAGCAGGTCTAAGTGTAAATATTGTAGACTCGTCTATTCTGATGGGCAGGTAGCAGTGAAGGCAGAGTATGATAATGTGATTGTAAGAGTTATTGAACGCTGAAGTACATAACGTAAGCCCCAGTACCTGACCTCCCGTACCTGAGCTGGGTTATAAATTAGTAAATACAATTAGTTTAGAGTTTCATTTAGTAAGTGATAATGTAATGTTTATGTGGGCTTGTGTGGTAGAATGGATAGTGGTAGTGGTGGTAGTTGTGTGGATATTGGTAGCACGGATGGTGGTGGTAGTAGCATGGATGATGGAAGGATGACATTACGTAGAATTATTATAACACCTTGGATAATGATACTGTAACAAGAATTAAATTATAACAAGAATGATTAATGATACCGTAGATAATAAGACCAAAGATAAGGATACCATTTACTACCTCTGTGAGTGGTGGATTTTTACGAGAGGTTCAGATAGTCTACAAACTGTTCCAATGTTATTTTGGAAAACAGTTTACATTATTTTTTTTCCCCGTCTTGATTGTTATTTTCTCCTTTGGGTTAATTAATTTGAGGTTATGTTAGTTAATAATTTATATGTGACCCTAGAATTGTAAAGAATTATCTAATATACTTAAAATTGTAAGTTATTTGTATCTCAATAAACTGTAAGCGATGAGTAGCACCTGAACCCTCTCGTGAAGGAGGTGAATTACTCTTTATTTTCATTAAGTTTAAGGCCCGAGTTTAGTTCAGTATATTAAGCTATATTAATTTAAGCTGAATTAGGATTTTATTTAAACCTTATCACAGATACAACATAACTATAGTATTGAATTAAAGGATATCAACCTTATCCATCTTAACTAGAGCGTTTGGTTATCAGCAATGCGTCACTTAATAGATGGCGCTGGCCGGCCAGGTGTAAACATCCAGGTATTTACAGTGAACTAGGCACACGTCCTTGGTAAAGTTGTCGTGCGTCACTCTTCAGTTTTTCTTGTTTTGACGTAAGTTATTAGGTGATAAATAAGGATTTTCATATACTGAAGTCATAAATGTGTTTGCCGTGTAAGTATTGCCATGTGATCATAATTCGACTTTTAAAAACACAGTGATATTTTAATTTTGTGGTGAGGAACCGACAGGTGAAGGTAAGGAAACGGTGCCATTTTGTTTTCGATATTTTAAAATTACAGATTAATTTATTTATTTTGTTTTAACTCAAAGGGAAAAAAGTGGTTGGGAAGAAAGGAAAAATAACGAATACAAGCTTACGTAAGTTTAAATGCCTTAGTTGTTGAAGTGGCATAGTAATAAAGTGTGGTTTGTTGTGAGTTATTAGTGACAGGTATTGGTTTGTTGTGATTATTTAAAGTGCCGTAGTGTGGTTTGTTGTGAGTTATTTAAAGTGGCGTAAAAGTGTGGTTTGTTGTGAGTTATTTAAAGTGGCCGTAAGTGTGGTTTGTTGTGGGTTAAAGTGACCGTAAGTGTGGTTTGTTGTGGGTTATATAAAGTGGCCGTAAGTGTGGTTTGTTGTGGGTTATTTAAAGTGGCCGTAAGTGTAGTTTGTTGTGGTTATATTAAAGTGACCATAGTGTGGTTTGTTGTGGAGTTATTGTGGCCGTAAGTGTTGTTTGTTGTGAGTTATTTAAAGTGGCCGTAAGTGTAGTTTGTTGTGGGTTATATAAAAGTGACCGTAAGTGTGGTTTGTTGTGGGTTATTTAAAGTGGCCGTAAGTGTTGTTGTTTGTTGTAGAGTTGGATTATATAAGTGACCGTAAGTGTGGTTTTGTTATTGGGTTATTTAAAGTGGCCGTAAGTGTTGTTTGTTGTGAGTTATTTAGTGGCGTAAGTGTGGTTTGTTGTGAGTTATTTAAAGTGACCGTAAGTGTGGTTTTGTTGTAAATTAAATTCAGTGTGGTTTGTTGTGAGTTATTTAAAGTGGCCGTAAGTGTGGTTTGTTGTGGGTTATATAAAGTGACCGTAAGTGTGGTTTGTTGTGGGTTATTTAAAGTGGCCGTAAGTGTTGTTTGTTGTGGGTTATATAAAGTGACCGTAAGTGTGGTTTGTTGTGAGTTATTTAAAGTGGCCGTAAGTGTGGTTGTTGTGGGTTATATAAAGTGACCGTAAGTGTGGTTTGTTGTGGGTTATTTAAAGTGGCCGTAAGTGTTGTTTTTTATTGAGTTATTAAAGTGGCCGTAAGTGTTGTTTGTTGTGAGTTATTTAAAGTATGCCGTAAGTGTGGTTTGTTGTGAGTTATTTAAAGTGGCCGTAAGTGTGGTTTGTTGTGAGTTATTTAAAGTGGCCGTAAGTGTGGTTTGTTGTGAGTTATTTAAAGTGGCCGATATTGTTGTTGTGACTTCGTATATATTTAAATGGATCTTGTTGTGTTTTAATTATTTGTTGTACATTATTTAAAAGGTTGTGAAGTATGAGTCAATATTGTTTTTGTAACCTTTACCTTATATTCTAAAAACAATCAAACCTAACGTAATAATTTATTAACGTAATATTTATTTTAGTCAGGTTTTTACTTAACTTTGATCAATTTATTGTTGTAAATATTGATATAATTACTTACGTCCCCAGGAGCTGCATTTATAACTGGATTAATTTTTCTTTTAATTACAGGTAAGTGACGAAAACCTCGAAAACTTTTAGTGTGAAGGAAAGAAAAATATAATGGAAGACGCTGATAAAGTGATAAATATGCCAAGAGTCTGCATATAATTGGCCTCTTGAGTTGGTGAGTACAAAATATATTTCATCGAAGGCTAATGACAGAATGCGGTGTAGTCAAGGTAAAGAATATATAACGTTATCAGTATACAGTAATGTAACGCCTACAGCTAACATTCCTCTCAATATCTTTATTGGATAAATTTTTTAAATCCATTATTGCTTCAGTTTTATACCATGGAAGAGATGGTTAAGGCAACGTGTTTTTTTTTGTATAATTCTTAAACCAGCCAAACATAAACTACCTAACCTTTATCTAGCGGGTTTAAATTGTATTGTACTATACGGTATTATTTAAGGAAAGGTAAGGTTTAGGTGTGGTTAGGTTAGGTTTGGTTGTTTTTGACTTGAATGATACCACAGTCGCCATGGTGATAGGGGCCGCGATGTTGTCCTAGATAATGATTACGTGTTCCTCAGTTTTCTATTTCAGTGTTAGGTTAGGCTAGATATTTCTGTCTTCATTTGCATATTCAGGCATTGGAATTTGAGAAAGTTGTTTGTTTCTGCAAGTCATAACCTATGTTTGTGCCGGTGTTTGTACCAGTGTTTGTGCCGGTGTTTGCCGGTGTTTGTGCGATGTTTGTACCGGTGTTTGTACCGGTGTTTGTACCAGGATGTTTGTACCGATGTTTGTACCAGTGTTTGTACCGATGTTTGTGCCGGTGTTTGTACGGTGTTTGTACCAGTGTTGTACCGGTGTTTGTGCCAGTGTTTGTGCCGGTGTTTGTGCCAGTGTTTGTACCGGTGTTTGTGCCAGTGTTTGGTGCAGTGTTTGTCCGATGTTTGTACCAGTGTTTTGCTACCAGTGTTTGTGCTTGTGTTTGTACCGGTGTTTGTGCCAGTGTTTGTACCGGTGTTTGTACCAGTGTTTGTACCAGTGTTTGTACCGATGTTTGTACCAGTGTTTGTACCGGTGTTTTGCGTGTTTTGCCGTGTTTGTGCCGGTGTTTGTGCCAGTGTTTGACTGTGTTTGTGCGGTGTTGAGCCAGTGTTTGTAACGTGTTTGTGCAATGTTTGGACGTGTTTATACAGTGTTTGTACCGGTGTTGTACCGGTGTTTGTGCAGTGTTTGTACCGTTGTTTTGTCGTGTGCTGGGTGTTTGTACAGTGTTTGTACCGTGTTTGTACCGGTGTTTGTGCCGGTGTTTGTGCCAGTGTTTGTACGGTGTTTGTGCCAGTGTTTGTACCGATGTTTGTACCAGTGTTTGTACCGTGTTTGTACCGGTGTTTGTACCAGTGTTTGTGCAGTGTTTGTACCGGTGTTTTCGTGTTTGCCAGTGTTTGCAGTGTTTGTACCGATGTTTGTACCAGTGTTTGTACCGGTGTTTGTGCCGTGTTTGTGCCGGTGTTTGTGCAGTGTTTGTGCCAGTGTTTGTGCCAGTGTTTACCGGTGTTTGTGCCGATGTTTGTACCGATGTTTGTACGTACCGGTGTTTGTGCCGGTGTTTGTACCAGTGTTTGTACCGGTGTTTGTGCCAGTGTACCGTGTTTGTGCCAGTGTTTGCCAGTGTTTGTACCGATGTTTGTACCAGTGTTTGTACCGGTGTTTGTTGCCGGTGTTTGTACCGAATGTTTGTGCCGGTGTTTGTGCCAGTGTTTGTGCCAGTGTTTGTACCGGTGTTTGTGCCAGTGTTTGTACCGGTCTTTGTGCCAGTGTTTGTACCGGTGTTTGTGCCAGTATTTGTACCGGTGTTTGTACCCGGTGTTTGTGCCGGTGTTTGTACCTGGTGTTTGTGCCGGTGTTTGAGCCAGTGTTTGTACCGGTGTTTGTGCAAGTGTTTGGGCCGGTGTTTGTACCGGTGTTTGTGCAGGTGTTTGTACCAGTGTTTGTACCAGTGTTTGTACCGGTGTTTGTGCCGGTGTTTGTGCCGGTGTTTGTGCCAGTTTTAGTAGTAGCTTGTGTTACGCAAGAGAATATTCGTGTAGGTTTAAAGATTGTGTTTATTAATGTATTACCGTCAGAATTAAATGACTGGTTTGGCGTCGCAAAGATGGAGTACATTATACTAAAACATTATCTGCTCTAATTAATATTTGGTTGCCAAGGCGGCGTATACAAGTGACACAGTGGATAACTCGGCATTATATTTTATATCAGTAACTTTAACTCATCTCAGGTATTGTGACTCAGGTGAGAACAAAAAGATATTAATACGTGTTATCGGTCACTCGGTTCATTGTGCGGGAGGTGAAGGTTGTAACCTGCCAGCCGCCGTGTGGACATTGGTGGTCCAGTAATGACCAACTTTTTGTGTACATTTTTGCTTGAACAACTTTATATATATATATATATATATATATATATATATATATATATATATATATATATATATATATATATATATATATATATATATATATATATATTACTGACCGACTAATTGGGCTAAAACACCAATCAGTAATTATTGTAACTTATCAACCATTACTCTATATAGAGGTAATTTAACAGATTCATCTCCTAGGTATATAATGTGAAGACGACTGAGTGAATCATAGTAGAGACGCTCAGTGGTAACCGCCGTTTTAAAGGTTCCTAACCACTTTTTGCTGTTTCGTACCTTCTGCATTTACTGTCACAGATTCAATTGTCTTGCACCCTTGGCGCTAAGGAAGATCGCCCCTTGACCAACTTTTAGAATATTTCTGACTAAGTTTTTTCCCTGAGACAGATGTTAATGGGGTGGTTCCCTCCCCCCGCCACGGTGGGTACATCACTGACTGCAGGCCAGCATGTGTATGACTCAGTGCTGGACTAATGCTTTGTGAGCTCAGCGGGTTAGCCAACACATTATAACCAAAGTCCACATAATTACCTTTTTTTATGAAGTGTATATACGGGTAGTAATTGGCGGCGATTAGTAGGATTTTACAGATTTTATGAAAAATATTAGATACATTGTAAACAATTTTTGAGTTAGTTAGCGCATCTAGATGTCCCAAGTGACCGAGAAGGGGGAGAGCCGTCAAGGTGTTGTTTAACAAGTGTGGGGTCGTCACATCACCTCCTTTCCCCCTCATCTCAGTAATGTTCCCTCTGACATTTACTTAGGGTGGTTTATTCACCTCTTGGGGTAACTCTAAAATTGCTCTCAGTTCAGTCCGGCATGATTCCATCTCTAAGACGGCACCTGTTACCGCCTCTGGTCAACACTGAGAAAAGGTCAATTGCTCGTGTCTGTTATAATCTGTAATATTGTTCGCTGTCACTCCTCTCTAGTGTGTGTGTAACCCGTCGACGTCATAATAACAGTGCTTGTGACATGACGTAACAGTAGGACAAGTCTAGTATGTAAGGCCAGTCATTATTACAGACACAGCGAACCAAACTAACTTGATATACGTAACATATACCGGACCTAACCAAACAAATCCAAACACACTTACTCTAACAGACATAACCGAACATAATTTCTTAACCTAACCTAACCACATTGTAAGATTATCAGACGAGGTTCGATGGATTCGTTCTATATATTGTCATTAAATGTTTATTCCTCTGTGGCCTCATAAGCTACCATCTTACCACCACTTACGATACGATGAATGAGGTTATATAAACATAACACAATTTATTTCAGTATCAAGTATGTCTATTTAGGTTGGGAATCTGTGTTGACGAGGAGGAGGAGGATGGTATACTGCATAAGAGGTCTTCGAGCACCCATATACCGTCCCCTTCACTTGTGCGTTTACAGGGGCTCGACATACTGTAGAAGCATTCCACAAAATTTTACATTGAGATATTTGCTTTAATATTGTTTTACGATGATTCCATAGTATGTTTACCATTGCAAGTTTGCTAATGTCGAATGTAAACAAACACAGGGTTACCACACTGCACAAAACCTAGCGAGCCCCTGTAAACGCACTAGTGAAGGGGACTGTACTAGACGCTATTGTATTGACCACCATTTTTAGTGTCCCTTGATTGATGGACTTTAATTATTACCGTAAGACAGAAGGTGAGTGAGGGATACTTTTGTGCCCAAGTGTACACAGAAGAGGTGAGACTCCCTAGACTAGCACAGAGAGAAGGAAAAGATTTACACTTGGAGAAAAACCGACCAGCATAGACTAGCTCCCGTGCTATTGTGTCTCAGGAACAATGGAGGTGTTTGTGTCCGGTACAACCTGTTGAGCATCACCTGTAATTAACTGTAATACTTGAATGGGTTGAGTCTGTGTTCCTCTGGGGTTTACCTTTTGAGTTACTGTAAATGAAGGTAGTTGGTATTTACTGATTTACTGAACTGTTGCTGGAGGTGATTTGAGGAGTGTGTTGATAGAGTTATTGGTATTTTTCTTTTGTCTTTGAACGTATTTTTTCTTGTAATTAAATGACTGAAGGTGAAGAAAGAACACGCAATAAAAACATGTAAAACGGGAAAGCCAAAGGAAAATAACACGAAGGGAAGAGCAATACGAATGAAAATAAACAAGAATAAAATGCCATAAGAGATGAACGACGTATAAAAGGCGGATGATAATGACTTGATAAATGGTAAAGTTGTGTAGGAGGAGAGGCAGCCCGCTAAGGAGATGCCATGAGTCGATAATAGCTGAATGTGGATTACGGCTATTTTAGGGGATTCCAGATCATTAACTCTTCGTGTGTGTGTGTGTGTGTGTGTGTGTGTGTGTACAAAGAGGATCAGTGAACAGTACGTCAATTCTCTTCAGTGAAATGGACAATCACTTGGAGTAATTATTGTGCTTTATGACAACAGTGTTATTGCCAGCTGCCATCCCCTGTTTTACATTGTTGTCATTTATGCGGGCAGCTTTTCATTTTTCACGTTACGACATTACATAAACACTGATTTTATTTGACCACTCGTGAGTTGTAGTTTAGTAAGAGATTCAACACACATTGTGATATCAAAACACATCAATATTTTGGTTTCTTGATCTATTATTATTATAGAAATCATCGTGTAAATAAGGACTAATGTTCGAAATAACATCACGAATTCGTCATTTTTCAATCAGCACTTGAACAAGCGCTCTCAAGCAGACACTTCCGTGCCCAGGTGAGGCATTCTTTGAGTTCTTTCTTCCTGGCAGGTCGAAAAACTCCTTAGATTATGCACTTCACGTTTCTGCGTGGCTGGGCACAGATACGCGGTGTGAACCAGCGTGACCAAGTCTCTTCAGGTCACCCACAGCTCCTTCACTCACAGCTGTGCACTCATGAACGGAAAATGAAGCTTCACTCGTGATCCACACTTGCTTCATTACATCGAAAAGTGGATCAAGTTCGTAGATTTCGAGAACAACAATAATTATCAATTGTAAACGTTCAGATCTGTCCAAGTCTATACACAGAGGGGAGGCAAATAGTGACATGATCTACACACTTAAGGAGATTTATTCATATATGATAACTCAAGAATGGCCGAGGAATTTTTGCTTGTGGAACTGTTATAAAAAGTGGTTCACGGTCGTGGTCCTGAAGTGCTCTGGAACGTCTCGGATTTTCTTATGACTCAGACTTTGTGAAAGAAATATGGAGCTTCATTCAAGTGTGTAACCGAGTCTTAAGGTGATTTGAAATGGCTTCTAAAGATGGTTCAAAACTGAGAGCTTTAGAAAGAGAAATTCAACTTCTCGTGTATCTGAAAATGTTCCGAAAATGGTTCAAACATAAACAATCACTTTTAATTACGAAATGTTTATAAAAATGATAAAACATCACCACGAAATAACAAGGATATAAATAATGTGTAAGTTTAAATATCACTTAGAAAATAAATTGAACCGTGTGAATGTACTTAGAAGAGAACATAATGAACTAAATGATCCAAGTCACTAATGAAGGAAAAGTGATAATCTAACCTTGGCTTAACGCACTGAAAGATTAATATACCGTAACGATCTCCACACTTGACTATAAGACTCGTAAAGACACTTAGAAACTCTACTGAAACATATAAACCAACAAGATGACAATATAGGTCCACTCCTTGTAATATAACCCGTATAGTTTCTTGTACAGTACATCTTCAAAACCTGTTCACTTCTTGATAACACTTCAGTCAGTTCACATACTTAAAGAGAGAGTTAATTAAGTGTGTAAGTGGATGTAAATGTTTTTTTTTAATTGTCAAAGTACCTACCTTCACAGAGTCCATCATAAGTGTATCAGTAAGTGCTTGAGTGAGAGCTGTACACCCGAGTGACTCTTCCATTCTGACATTGGTTACCCTCTGCCTACTATATATGGCAAAGAAAACATCTTCCTGCTAATGTGTGTATCCAGAGTCAATATGTCAACACACACACTCACACACACACACACACACACACACACACACACACACACCTAGAGAGGGAAAAAAAGACACTTATCCCATTGGAATGTTTAATATCATTTTATTTATTTATTTATTTTGATGCCAAGGTTAAATATAGACTACTGTAACGGCACCTGGATTGATGTTTGTGTGAAGTGGAATTTTATTTATTTTTTATTTTTTTGGAATGTGATTGTGTGTTGATGTAATAGTCACGGTATCGTAGTGTGTGTGTGTGTGTGTGTGTGTGTGTGTGTGTGTGTGTGTGTGTGTGTGTGTGTGTGTGTGTGTGTGTGTGTGTGTGTGTGTGTGTGTGTGTGTGTGTGTGTGTGTGTGTGTGTGTGTGTGTGTGTGTGTGTGTGTGTGTGTGTGTGTGTGTGTGTGTGTGCACATTTTGTTTTATTTCATCTACCAAAGAAAACGTCAGAGGGGGAACTTAAACTAATTAAAAAATTCTCCATTTATCCGCCACAAACACCAAAATAAGCACATAGACAAACAGACTGACAGACAGACAGACTGACAGTACTCTGACAGACTGTTATCAGAATTGCACTGTAAGATACATTTAAGTAGTGATAGGATTAAAGGAACAGACAGACACACACACACAAACACATACACACACACACACACACACACACACACACACACACACACACACACACAGGTATAAAGAGATCAATTAAGAAAGTAGTCAGGTGTTAATTACGTCAGGTAAGAAGAAACAACCTCATTCTATTTTCTAATTACTTTTGACCGTAGACTAATTTAATTCACTATATTACCCATCTGGTGATATTACTCTTGCTTGCTTGCTTGCCCTTTGCTTGTTTACGTTTGCTTGGGCTTATTTGTCCTCGATGATGCTTTTTTGTGATTGTTTAAACTTGATTATACTTGCTTTTGGTTAACTTTGCTTGCTTGTGCCTGTATATCCTTGATTATGCTTGTTTGTCCTTGTTTATGCATGTAAACCCTTGACTTTGCCTGTATGTACTTGTTTGTGCTTGTTTATCTTTGTTTATGCTTGTGAACCCTTGATTATGCGTGTATATACTTGTTTGTGCTTGTTTATCCTTTGTTTATCCTTTGTTTATGCTTGTTTATCATTTGTTTATGCTTGTTTATAATTTGTTATGCTTGCTTATACCTGTTCATACTCATTTTAGTATGATTCTATTTGTTTGTTTGTTTGTCTGCCCGTTTGTTTATGCGTTTTATGTTTGTTTGTACTCGGTGATAACTGGTTTTGATCGTGTGTTTGCTTTTGTTTGTCAATATTCACTTGTGCCGACTAATATTTCTTGATGCCTTCTTGTGTTTACTGTATATGTAAACAACACGCAGCACTTACGATTTACTTGTTTATTGTTTGATTTACAAGGTGTTATTTGTAAACAAGCAAACAAAAAGGAACTATACGGGTCTTTAATTACCAGTTGTTATGTTTGCGTGGCTGTGATTGGTGGAGAGCTAACGATGGGTCATTAGGGGAAAGTCCAGTTGGTAATGAGGTCAAAGGTCAACTCAACTCTGTGACGACACACACACACCCACCCACCCACCCACCCACCCACATACATACATAAGAAACATAAGAAAATAAGGAGTCTGCAATAGGCCGGTTGGCCTGTGCATGGCAGCTCCTGTCGAGAGTTACTACCACTCTCTATCATCCATGAATCAAATCCAGTCTCCTTTTGAAAATTTCCAGCGTTCCAGCACTTACTACATAGTTGCTAAGCTTGTTCCACTCGTCCACCACCCTATTTGTGAACCAGTTTCTTCCTATCTCCCTCCTAAACCTAAACTTATCCAACTTAAATCCGTTGCTCCGAGTCCTATCCTACTCGGATATTATAAGAACTTTATCTATATCCCCTTTATTGATTCCTTTCACCCATTTGAATACTTCTATCATATCTCCCTTCACTCTTCGTCTTTTTAGGGAATGCAAGTTAAGTTTCTTTAACCTATCCTGATATGGAAGGTTTCTAAGTCCCGGAATCATTTTTGTCATTCTTCGCTGCACCGACTCTAGTGAATTGATATCCATTCTATAATAAGGGCACCAGAACTGAACCGCATAATCGAGGTGCGGCCTGACTAGCGCAAGATATAGTTGCAATAAGACCTCTGCACTCTTGTTGCTTACACTTCTAGATATAAAACCCAATACTCTGTTTGCCTTATTTCGAACATTAACGCACTGTTTTCTAGGCCGTAGGTCCAGGCTTACAAGTACCCCTAGGTCTCTTTCACAAGTCGACTTGTTGATGTTGTTAAGGCTGTATACATTGACAGTATTTGTTCTTCCAATATTAAGTACTCTGCACTTGCTGGCGTTGAATTTCATTTGCCATTTTTCTGACCACCCCTGCAGTTTATTTAAATCCTCCTGTAATGCATTTGCATCCTGCCCTGAATTAATCTGCCGCCCTATTATGGTGTCATCCACAAACTTGCTTATGTCACTGCTGATCCCAGTATCTAGATAGTTTATGTAGATTATGAACAAGAGAGAGAGAGAGAGAGAATATTAAATGTAAGGGGACGAAAAAAAAAATCAAATTTACCCTTATAACCCCATAACCCCACACCACCCTCCACCCCACACCACACCGCCCACACTCCCACGCCCCTACAACACCCTCCCACACCGTCACTATCCCTGAGGCAACACCACCATCACAATCATCATCATTAATCTTGTTTTGTAAGGGCATAGGAAATGAGCCCCACTGTTGCCTTGAGAGAGGCTTCTGTTAGTCTTAATAGGGTAATAGGGTATAAGAAGTCCATAGAGTTTATTGGTTCAACATGACTTACTTTCCAGATGACTTGTGACGTGTTTTCCTCTCTCTCTCACAACACAACACAACAGTAGCACCACACGTCTCCACACCATACATCACCATTAAGACACACTCACACACACACACACACACAACACAACAGTAGCACCACACATCTCCACACCATACATCACCATTAACACACACACACACAATACCCACTTGTCAGGTCTCATTTACTCTTTTTATCCAATCATTGATGCTCTAGTTATTACCTTGAGTGTCTTTAATCTGTGTGTGTGTGTGTGTGTGTGTGTGCGCGCGCGCATATAATTTTCTACCTTTCTCTTATTATTTATTTATTTTTTCTCTTTCCTGTCCTTCCTCCTATACGTTCTCACCATTCACTTATTACCAGTTGGTGAGAGATCTGTCTAATTTAAAATCATTGCTACGAGTTCCCTCCTGGTTGGATAGTTTTGAATACCTTTGTTATATCACCTATGTTTTACCCAGACTTC
The DNA here is from genome assembly GCF_018991925.1 of Homarus americanus. Classification (NCBI taxonomy): domain Eukaryota; kingdom Metazoa; phylum Arthropoda; class Malacostraca; order Decapoda; family Nephropidae; genus Homarus; species Homarus americanus. The sequence goes on along the minus strand of NW_024740795.1, from coordinate 162,327 downwards.
CAGGTATACACCTCTATCATATATCGCTCCTCGCTCTACGTCTCTCGAGGGAGTGTAAATTCAGATGCTTTAACCTGTCTCTATACTCAAGGTTCCTAATGCCCGGGATTAGTCTTGGCATCCTCCTCTGAATTCTTTTTTTGGGGGATTCGATTTCCATTTTGTCCTACGGTGACCAGAACTGAACCACATGATCCATTTGAGCACTTTCATTCACCTAGCGCACACTGGGTGAGATGTGCCCACGAACTTGTTCACAATGACGCAGGTGACAACCACTCATTGTCTCCTCCCTATTGGAAATGTGAAAGTGTCGGCGGTCTTAGGCAGACCACCACAGAATCTTTTCTCTCTTGCCGAGGAAGCTTGAAAAGGCTTGAGAAGAAAGGTCTGAAGTCGTTGTTGTTTCTGAAAGCGAGAGGGAAATGCAGTTCTATTACAAGGAAGATGAATCACAGTATCTCGTCCCACTGAACATTTCCTCGAGGTCATTGCACTATGGTAGGTCAGTGGCCAGGGCGTCACCGACTGATAGGAGTAATTACACGTTTAAACAGTTGTTCCATGCAGATTTATTAACAGCTTATAGGAAAAAATGAGACTTCGGTGCGCGTTAGAAAGTTATTTACAGTTTATGGGAAATTAATAGAATAAATTAAAACAATACAAGAGGTATATAGTATAACACGAGGAATATATATTTAGTATGACGTAATAAATTCATAAAGACTATACATTATTTTTGCAAATAAAGTTCACACAGTGTTAACCCACAACACTTCATCACCACACACTGTTAACCCACAACACATCACCACCACCACCACACAGTGTTAACCCACAACACTTCATCACCACACAGTGTTAACCCACAACACTTCATCACCACACAGTGTTAACCCACAACACTTCATCACCACACACTGTTAACCCACAACACCTCACCACCATCACCACACAGTGTTAACCCACAACACTTCATCACCACACAGTGTTAACCCACAACACTTCATCACCATCACCACACAGTGTTAACCCACAACACTTCACACACAGTGTTAACCCACAACACCTCACCCCACACTGTTAACCCCACACTCACCACCACCACCACACAGTGTTAACCCACAACACTTCACACCACACACTGTTAACCCACACCTCACCACCACCACACAGTGTTACACACCAGTGTTAACCCACCTCACCCACCACCACACAGTGTTAACCCACAACACCTCACCACCACCACACAGTGTTAACCCACAACACTTCACCACCACCACACAGTGTTAACCCACAACACTTCACCACCACCACACAGTGTTAACCACCACCCACCACCACACCAGTGTTAACCCACAACACTGTTAACCCACAACACTTCACCACCACCACACAGTGTTAACCCACAACACCTCACCGCCACCACAGTGTTAACCACAACACCTCACCACCACCACACACTGTTAACCCACAACACTTCACCACCACCACACAGTGTTAACCCACAACACTTCACCACCACCACACAGTGTTAACCCACACACCACACAGTGTTAACCCACAACACCTCACCACCACCACACAGTGTTAACCCACAACACCTCACCACCACCACACAGTGTTAACCCACAACACCTCACCACCACCACACAGTGTTAACCCACAACACCTCACCACCACCACACAGTGTTAACCCACAACACTTCCACCACCACCACACAGTGTTAACCCACAACACCTCACCACCACCACACAGTGTTAACCCACAACACCTCACCACCACCACACAGTGTTAACCCACAACAGCACAGCGAAACAAAGAGTAGACGTTACGGAGGCTGTTTGAGGAACCAAAACAAAAAGAAAATGAAACAAGGAAGTCATTCATCAACAAGAAAACTGAACAACAAACTCCCGCTACCTAAGAGAGAGAGAGAGAGAGAGAGAGAGAGAGAGAGAGAGAGAGAGAGCAAAATAAAATAAATTACAGTAACCAGAAAGAAAGTGGTAGAGTCATCAACTTCCACTAAAGAAACAGAATTTATAATGATGTGCTCTCACTTAGCAAAGACGAAAGCGGAATTAGGAACCCCCGCCATCTAAATAGAAAACGGTATGAGGGACCCCCCCAACCATCCAAATAGAAAACGGAACGAGGAACACCTACCAAGTCAACTCTCTCCTAAACAATATTTAATAAGACCATTACTACAGTGTCTTAGGAAATACCTCTCTTGTGCCCGGGCGACTGTTGAAAACTGTGTGGTGTTAGTGTGACCCATGACGACCTCAGGTGACCTACCTTGCTGGTACGACGCGGGGCTCACCTTGTCGCCCAGCAGGTGACCCATATCACCTCACCACCTCTATGAACATGGGTCAGGCTAGAGACAAGTGTTGCTTGTTGCCTTAACAGGTCGGTTCTAGAACTTCAAGGGGTTCGGAGCCTTTAAAGGAGTCATGTTAAGGATTCAGAGCGGGTACGATACTTACTCTGAGTGTAGTATATAGGAGACGTTCATAGTGTATGTGTGTATAGGAGACGTTCATATTGTATAGGAGATGTTAATAATGTATCTATTTGTGAAAACGATACATTAACAGTGTGAGCCTTTGTGTGTATAGTATAAAGAGACTCATCTATAATTTCTCACCCTACCTTGGGATCGACACCGGGGCCACTTCCCTGCGAGGCGAGTATACTAACCACTACACCCCCAGGTCACTTGTTGTATATATACTATGGAATACTATATTAAGGCGAGAATATTAATCTCTTGAATTTATGAGAAAGTTACACAAATTGGTAAGATTATATTGAAGACTATAGCGAGTACATACCATGGATTAACGCCTTTCACGAGAGGTACATTAGATCACGTGAAGATTAGGCACACCAGCTTATTTCACCTCAATGCTAACCACACTAAATCGAACCTGAGTGGGTGGGTGAGACGCAGTGATAATTATACTTAGTTGTCTGTATTTATTTGTGTATGTGTGCTTATACATATTTTGTGTACAGTCAAGTTTATACACGTACACACCTCCCCCACCTTTACCCACACACCCCCACCTCCCCCACACCCAACACAGTGTGATGCTAATTGAATATGTCCCCTACCATTCCTGTGCTCGTTCGTGTCATCTTCAACAGAATTACGTCTTGGAATACCTAAAATATTCCTCCTCCCTTCCCCCCCACATCTAAAATCTTCCTCCTTTCCTCTCCCCCACACCTAGAGTCTTCCTCCTCCCCTCCCCCCACACCTAGAGATTTCCTCCTTCCCCTCCTTCCTCCTCCCCACACCTAGAGTCTTCCTCCTCCCCTCCCCCCACCTAGAGTCTTCCTCCTCCCCTCCCCACACCTAGAATCTTCCTCCTCCCCTCTCCCTACACCTAGGAGTCTTCCTCCTACCCTCCCCACACCTAGAATCTACTCCCTCCCTAGAGTATTCCTCCTCCGCCCTCCCTCCCACCCCCCCCCTCCTCCCCTCTCGCCACACCTATCTGGGGTCATCTCTGTGCAGAACAAGTTTAGAAGACACTAAGCTAATAAGATTCGTTCCATTATACATTACCTGTACGCTAACGGTAGTACAGTTACGCCTTGGATCGCCAGACGAGCGTAACGAGCTTAACCTGGATGATCCTCTGAAATAAACCCTCTTAAACTAGCTTCACCACAGTAGGTCGTCTGTAGAACTAGTTTAAGTGACGAACAAGTATTTAGATTAGGTTTTAATTACATACAAGACGCCTCGTAATAACAGGGTAGCCGAGTGTGTCATCTTAAAAAAAAGGGAAATTATGCCGTTGAAACTCTACATTCATACAAGTACCTACCTACCAACCTTCACTAAGTTGATGTGAATTATAATGTATCTGTTTTGGGTGACATATAATCAGTAATCTCCTCCCCCTTTAATTAAACGTTGATATAATCCTCTCCCTCATAACAGCAGCCTGATACAGTTACATCATGGTAGAATAACACGATGGGATGCCTCTACCATCTCTCACACCCATCCACCCTCCTCTCCCCTTCCTCCCTCTCCTCCCATTCCCTCTCTCCTCCCATTCCTTATTCCTCCCTCTCCCTACCCCCCTTCCCTCCTCCCTACCCCCTCTACCTGCTATTTACAGACAGGGGCCAATCAAACAGATTTTAATGCAACATAATAAAGACCAAACCTATATCATTATTGGTCTATTATTCCTCTTGACCGCCATGAGGTGAAGGGCAGGAGGGTAAGAGAGGAATGGTAATTGGTTGTTTTGGGTGGTAGTTGGGCTGTTAGGGTGGCGTTGGATGGGCGGGTAAGGTTTGTAATGCAACGGGAACGTTATTCATACTTGTTGATGTATGAGTGTTTGTGGGCGACCTCACACGTCGACAGGTGTATGTATGTATGATATGTATGTATGTATGTATGATGTATGTATGTATGTATGTATGTATGTATGTATGTATGTGTGTGTGTGTGTGTGTGTGTGTGTGTGTGTGTGTGTGTGTGTGTGTGTGTGTGTGTGTGTATGTATGTATGTGTATGTATGTATGTATGTATGTATGTTTGTATGTATGTAATGTATGTATGTATGTATGTATGTATGTATGTATGTATGTATGTATGTATGTATGTATGTATGTATGTATGTATGTATGTATGTATGTATGTATGTATGTATGTATGTATGTATGTATGTATGTATGTATGTATGTATGTATGTATGTATGTATGTATGTATGTATGTATGTATGTATGTCCCACGACCTCCTGCCTGGGGGGTAAATTTGTAACGTGGTTGTGGCGTACGAGGCAGGATAACCACGCCCATATACTGCGCGTGTGTTGGTCGTGGTATCTGGTGTCATTCTGGTGTCATTCTAAGGGTGTCATTCTGAGGGTGTCATTTCTCCACAAGTGACACGGTTTTCTCATGGTGTTACGTCAGGTCTTCATCTTTTATTAAATACCCAGAGTAAGGCTACGTGACCCGCCCACGGTAAACGCCACTACACCCGGGGCGAACTTTCTGTTGGCGCTCCTGACCAACACAATACTACATCATGACTCAGTGGTGCTTAAGTGATTGGGTCTTGGCTCTGATCATGAACAAGTGACCTGTATCATGACCTGACCTGACCCTACCCTACCCTATTTCTTTTAATTCATGTATGAAATTATCGATGTTTTTGCTTGTTATAGTAGTGGATATTGAGATTACAACAAATAAAATCTAAGTTAGGAAAATTAATGTAAAAATTTGATCATTGACTTAACGATATCGTGACCTAGTTGTTTCGAGGTCAAAGGTCATTCATTATATCAGATTAATTATGTCAGTGTTGTTGACATAATTAGCCCTTGTAAACAAAACCATTTATCAATCCGTATTTTGATCATCGTTCCCGTCAACAAACAACTGATGACGTCACGACCCTTGGAGTGTTCAAAGGTGTGGTGATGAACTTTGGTTTTTAGGATCTTATCGTCCTCCAAATTATACCTTGAAATGTACCTTCATTTTGTTCAAAGCGCCAAAACGCACCTTATATTATGTTCAAAAGGCCAAAACGCACTTTATATTTTGTTCAAAGCGCCAAAACGCACCTTATATTATGTTCAAGGCGCCAAACACACACACACACACACACACACACACACACACACACACACACACACGAAAATATCAGTATTATCTCGCTTAAGTTTGTTCAGTGGGATGAAGCTCACTCTACGTCACTCACATTCAAGTTTCACTGGTTCAGATTTCACTGCTACTATTAACCTATTTAAATCTCCTATTATTATTATTATTTTATTGATATTTTTACTATTTACTGTTCCTTTGAGTCATCAATTCGTTTTATCTTCTACTTTTCTCAATCATTCTTCCTATCTTCTTTTCTACCATTATTCTTCCACTTCTATTTTTCCTCTATTATTCTTTTTCTTTCTTTTCCTCCATCATCTTTCTTCTTCACTTTGTTAGTCTCGTTTCTTCACCAATTATGTACTGATAATCTGTATAAAAAACCATTACTTTCTCTCGCCAGGAACCAGCGTTATTAAAGTCCCCTGACACACACACACACACACACACACACACACACTCTCTCTCTCTCTCTCTACTTTGTCTGTCTGTCTGCCACACACATCACTTTGACTACCCTGATTCTCTCCCTCCTCTCTCCCTCCCCTTGACTTGAGATTATAACCTTTGAACTTGTCGTTGTTACTTTATGCAGTGCCTCAACAGCCTAGAGTATTGTTAGCACTGTCCACACGTCCATAGTTTCTACACACGGGACAATAATTACTATTTAGATATTATGAAAGTTATTTGTGTTGTTCTTTCGTTCTTTATGCGGTACAGAGCGTGGGTTTTTGATTAGTGGGTATTCTTCAGTTTGTTGATATCCACCCGTGAGGTTAAACTTTGTCATCAGAAATATGTGTGAGAGAGATGTGTGTGTGGGGGGAGGTGGTGGATGGGGGCGTGGGGTGTGGATGGGGGTATGGTATGGGGGCGTGTGGTGTGGGCGTGTGGATGTGGGCGGGGTGTAGATGTGGGCGTGGGATGTAGATGTGGGATTGTGGTGTGGATGTGGGCGTGGGGTGTAGATGTGGCCTTGTGGTGTGGATGTGGGTGTGTAGTGTAGATGTGGGCGTGTGGTGTAGATGTGTATGTATGTATGTATGTATGTATTTATTTGTTTGTTTGTTTACACGCCTGTATCTAAACACAACACTGGTCACAGATGCCACCCTCACACTCTGCATTACAATGACATAAAGTTTACCATATTAGTCACTAGTCGACTTGTGTTGTGATCAGAGAGGAAGAGCGGGAGGGAGGAGGAGGAGGAGGAGGCACCTTAAGTTCTCCCGTGGCGAGTGTCAGGAAATGTCTGATAGCTTGGAGAGAGAGAGAGAGAGAGCAATATCCTAACATCTGGAGCAGTTATACCAACATCTTTCAATAGGGACTGACGTATACAAAACCTCTTCTAAAACATAAATAAAAGTAAAGGTGTTTTTGGGTGTGTTCGTGCTTTCATGCAGTTGATTTTACAGGCTCCACACACACACACACACACACACACACACATTGCTCTCTACTGTCAGTGCTTGGTGGTATTTTTTCACACCAAAGTAAGTGTTAAAATTTCCTCGTGTATTTTTAATGCTCGTATTGTTCAAGAGTCTAGAGGAGCTTTTCCTTGTTGTGTTCTGGTGACGTGACCTGAGTGATAAAGGTCCCTGTGGTCCTCGTCAGCCAGACCTTCTTGGTATAGGTGTCATCATGTAATCCTGGGTTGAGTGAGGTGAGGTCTGCTCCTTTTCCTTCCCCTCCACTCCTCCTTTTCCTTCCCTCCACTCCTTTCTTTCCCTCACTCATTTTCCTTCCCTTCCACTCCTCCTCCCCCTCCACTCCCTTTTCCTTCCTTCCACCTCTTCCCTTCCCCCCACTCCCTCCTTCCCTTCCACTCCTCCTTTCCCTTCCACTCCTCCTTCCCCTTCCACTCCTCCCTTCCCTCCACCTCCTCTTTCCCCCTCCACTCCTCCTTCCCCTTCCACTCCTCCTTTCCCTTCCACTCCTCCTTCCCCTCCACTCCTCCTTCCCCTCCACTCCTCCCTTTCCCTCCACTCCTCCTTCCCTCCACTCCTCCTTCCCTCCACTCCTCCCTTCCCTCCACTCCTCCTTCCTCTCCACTCCTCCTTTCCCTTCCACTCCTTCCTTCCCTCTCCACTCCTTCCCTTTCCTTCCACCTCCTTCCCTCCCTCCTCCTTTTTCCACTCCTCCTTCTTCCACTCCTCCTTCCCTCCACCTCCTCTTTCCTTCCACTCCTCCTTCCCTCCACCTCCTTTTCTTCCACCTCCTTCCTCCCCTCTTCCTCCCTCCTTTCCCCCTCCTTCTTCCCTCTCCTTCCTTCCACTCTCCTTCCTCTTTCACCTTCCTTCCCTTCCTCTCGTTAAAAATTTCGCACTATTGTATTTCCAACAAACTGGCGAGAATGGCTGGGTATGAAGGCAGACAGGAGGAGGAGGAGGAAGAGGAGGAGGAGGAGGAAGAGGAAGGAGGAGGGGGAGAAGAGGAAGGAGGAGGGGAGGAAGGAGGAAGGGAGGAAAGGGGAGGAGGAGGGAGGAGGAGGAAGGGGGGAGGAGGAGTAGGATGATTTGAAGGAGGTGGAAAAGGTGAAGGAGGATGAGCAGAAGGAGAAGGATCAAGAAGAGGTGAAGGATAAGGCGGAGGGAGGACGAAGAGGAGGAGGAGGAGGGGGGAGAAGAAGGAAGAGGAGGAAGAAAAAGGAGGAGGAGGAAGAAGGAAGAAGAAGAAGGGGAGGAGAGGTGTTGTGTTCAATAGCCTTTGTCTTTATATACACGGCAGGGAGGTAGCTGGTCAAGACACCACACCTTGTTTCCTGATCATTGAAGCTTCTCTTAATTCACCCAGGAATGTACAGGTGACCGGACTCACTCACCTGTTGGTCCACAATCACCTGGTGAGTGTGTGTGTGTGTGTGTGTTTTTAGACATCGTTGCCAGGTCAGACAAAAGGTTTGGTGTTCGGGGACGCTCTTAAGAGTGTCTGAGGCTCGAGGCTCTTTAGTGGCCAATTAAGACAAAAACTTGAGTCTTTATCGAGAGGTTCATTGAGCCTGATTGTCTGTCTGGCTCGTCTCCTACAATGTCGTCTTGAATCCACGCGGAGCGGTTGGGGGTGATTGACTGGTTTTGATTGGTCCTCCTTAGAGCTACCGTGATGTCTGATTGGTCCTCCATAAGGCTACCGTGACGTCTGATTGGTCCTCCATAAGGCTACCGTGACGTCTGATTGGTCGTCCTTAAGGCTACCGTGACGTCTGATTGGTCCTCCATTAGGTTACCGCGACGTTGTGGTTGTTAGGTTACAGTTGTTTGTATTTGATGAGTTTTAAGTTTGGGTGAGGGCCGCTTAAAAATTGATAGTTTAGGTTAGGTTGGTTTGTTTTAGGTTAGGTTAGGTTAGGTTAGGTTAGGTTATTACAACATATATGGAATAGTAGTAGTAGTGGTAGTAGCAGTTAGAACACAAAACGCAACACAAACCAAACATTCAACACCCGGAACAAACTATGGGAGATGGAAAGGTGATCAAATACTGACTAATGCATAAGAACATAAGATCATAAGAAAATAAGGAGTCTGCAATAGGCCGGTTGGCTGTGCATGGCAGCTCCTGTCGAGAGTTACTACCACTCTCTATCATCCATGAATCTATCCAGCCTCCCTTTGAAACTTTCTCCAGAGTTCCAGCAGCACTTAATAAAAGTTGTTGCTTGTTCCACTTCCGTCCACCACCCTATTTTAGAACCCAGTTCCCCTTCCTATCTCCCTCCTAAACCTAAACTTATCCAACTTGAATCCGTTGCTCCGAGTCCTATCCTACTCGGATATTATAAGAACTTTATCTATATCCCCTTTATTGATTCCTTTCACCCACTTAAATACTTCTATCATATCTCCCTGCACTCTTCGTCTTTCTAGGGAATGCAAGTTAAGTTTCTTTAACCTATCCTGATATGGAAGGTTTCTAAGTCCCGGAATCATTTTCGTCATTCTTCGCTGCATCCTATACAGTTTATTGTCTTTCCATGTAAACTTTGCGTCATGAGTAAAGGCTCTCTATATACACGGCTCTCAAGGTGTTATACCATTAACCATTGACAAACTTAAATACATCTTGTACAGTTTGGTGTATTTGAATCTATTTATTTATGTTGGGGGGTGTCAGTGATAGATTATGATGCTGTATTGAATTTATTTACGTCCAAAGTTCTGGTTGTATTTTAATGTATTTTTCTACAGTTTGTTTGTTTTGGATGTAAACATTTTGAGGTTTTTTGCTTTTTTTTTTCCTTTTCATTGACTGGTAGATTTTTATATGTTTATCTCTGTTATTTTGTTAGATGTGAATGAAATGAAAACCTTTGGGGGATTTATGCACTTTAGGATGAATGACGATGGATGGTGATGAATGACGATGAATGAATGATGAATGACGATGAATGAATGATGATGAATTGGTGTTGATATTCAGTCACTAAATAAATTGTGTGGATATTTGTTGTGATTTTTGTGTTCTATATTTCCCCTCCTTCTCTTCCTCCTCCTCTTCTTCGTGCTCCTCCTCTTCTTCGTCCTCCTCCTCCTCCCTCCCTCCCTCCCTCTGGTGAGTGATGGTTGTGTTGTTTTGTTTAAAGTGATGTTGTGAAGTTTGTGTTGACACCTTGGGTGACAGTGGGTGAGAGGTGAGGTTAGGTTAGGCTTAAATTTGTATAAATGTTTGGGGTTATTTGTTTTTTCTTTTTATTTTTTGTTTTATTTTCCGTCTTGGTGTATTTATTAAATGTTTTTCTTTGTTTATTATTTTGTCCCACTTTTTTTTTTTTTGTTGCCTCTTTTATTTACATTTGTTCATCTCCTCTTTTATCATATATTTTCTTATTCTTCTTTCATTCATATTTTCGTTTATTTTCTTCTTCGTGTTGTTGTTCTCCTTCGTTTGTTTATCCAATTCCTGATTTGCTATTATTATTATTATTATTATTATTATTATTATTATTATTATTATTATTATTATATAACTGAAATTAACACACAATAACATAAAGATATGGCGTCAGAATTACCCTGAGACTCTACCTTAACTAGATACGTTCACTTCTTATCAGTTAGAGGACAATATTAAGGTAGAAATTAATTAAGAAAAGACGTCAGCCTTGAATTCGTCTTCAAATTGGTGTTAAGTGAACGTATCTAGTTAAGGTAGAGTCTCAGCGTAATGTGGATGCCATTTTACTCTTGTGTTAAGTGGATTTTAATACCCTCACTTACGGGAATTAATTTACCGTATGAATCTTTTGAGAATTAGATCCTAGATGAGTGGTAGTGGCTATTGTGTGAATTGTTCGCTTATCAACCTACTCTAATTACAGGATTTGGGCATCTTTATAACACCAGTGGCTGTTATTAGCAAGGGGAGGGGTGGGGGGGTTAATGGTCGTTAAGCTGTTGAGGTGGAACTACTGCATGGTGATTATGGGTGTATACAGTAGTAGGCAGGCAGGATGATTATTGGGTGGTTCGTATCGTAAGTGCCTGCCTGGGTACCTTGTTAACCCCCCCCCCCTCCCTCCCTCACCCGCACCTACCATCACACCTCCCACCTCTCCCTCCCTCACAATCGCCAATTTTACCTAACCTCTGTCTTAAATACCTCTAACCATCCTGTTCCTTATTTTCACCACCTTAACCATTCGCTCCATTTATGTCCATTAGCCTATTTTTCTTATATGTCCTATTTATTTGTTACACTTATCCGTATTTTTTTACATATTTTCTTATCTTCATTTTCACTTTTCGAGCCTTTTTTTTTTTATTTATTTTTATTAGCTGCATGTAATTTAAACACTGAAATATATTTTTTTAGGTATGTCAACAAATGTAATACAGTATTTAACTCTTGGGTCTAAATACAAACAAAAACAAAAGTTCCTGTATTTTTCTTTTAGCTCAAAATACAAAAATAAAAATAAGACTACATTATTTTATCTTATCTTTTGATGGAAAAAACTACTAGATGATAATTTATTTTTAGCTCTAGGTAGGAAATAAAATAACTTCAGTATTTAAATATTAAAGCTGAATATGAAAAATAAAATAAAAACTATTATTTTTAACTTTGAATAGAGAAATAAAAGTCAACTAAAATAGATCCTAAACTCTTCCTCTGGCAACTGTAGGCCTCACGACAGCAAAACACCAAGACACTCGTACGCGGCTTGTATAAATCTCTCCACATGGCAAAAATTAACGTCATTATCACCTCTTATTGTCATTAAACAGAGGCTATAATCACAGCACCTCGTAAAGGCTATACTTTATTCATCGCCAGTGAGAAGCGTGACACTTTAATGACCCACTAGGGCTTCTTGACACCCAATACAGTGTGTAGCATATTGCCCACTCACCCGGGATAATCGTTCAGGTAGGGTTATTATCGCATCTCTCGGCCGACCATATTATACCTTATATCGAAAATTCTTATACAGGAAATAGTGTTATATTAAGTCAATTGCGTATCAGGTATGGAAGTAATGTTAAGAATATACGAATATTTTACGCTATAAATAAAAATTATTATACCAGATTCGAAAACGATATCAGTGTTTCCTTAAATCATTGTACAAATGATGTAACATGTTCACTACGATGTCGGTAATAAAAATTTATGATGACTAGTAATGCATCTCCATAATATCCCTTCAGTACGATGATTTAACCCCTTCACTAAGCTCACCTAACCTACTGAGTAACATGTCATCGTACTCAAGGGATTAATCAGGAACGTACTCTCATACCAAAGCTTATTTACCTTCAGTGTGTGATGGCTGAGACAAGGTGTGTGTGTGTGTGTGTGTGTGTAGGTCGAGACACAAGAGATTGGCCTCGTGTAGGTTTGGCCTCGTGTAGGTTTGGCCTCGTGTGGGTTTGGCCTCTGGTCAACAAACTCTGCCAAAAACTCAAGTGTCGCCGCATATTAAATCAGTCATAACAAGAGGATATAACTCATGACTGTATTGCACATCGTAAAATTTGCCGGGAATCCACATCGAATTTTTAAAGTTTATTCTTCCACAAGGAGATGCAATATTTATAAATGAATTAGTAATTATAAACCTACTTAAGCCATCATAGATTATCGTAATATCGTGGGGGTTTTTTAAGGAAGCTTAGTTTTCAATTTCCAGCGAACCTTTTCACTTGTTAACGATCACTCAGACTGCGCTTAAAACAGGGCAAGATGGTGGCTGCTACTGGAATAAAAGTCAACAAGTGTATTTTGGCAACAGTTTTAAGGGTAATTCTAATGATCGTTAGGTCTTTTGTGTCTGTCTGTTAAGTGCTTAAGTTGGGTCGTCTGTTATGAAGAAATATTCCCCCCGTATGAACGTTTGGGGTACACAAGACGGTGGCCTCCCTACGTGACTCCTATGTGAAAGCTGACTCCTCTTATCATAGACAGTCTTCAGTGTTACAAGATAAGCTACTGACTTAAAAAGAAATAAAATAGTTTAAAAAAATGCTAAATCTGATCTTGTTAGTTTTTCCAGTGACAAAATGAAGTACTGACTCAAAAAGGTTAAAATATCGAAATAATTTGTTTTGTTTTTTCCGCAGGTAATGACACTTGGCAGATCGTATTTTTAAACAGTTCTTAGGTCATCATGAACTTAAAATATAGACTACCCGATCACACCATTACTGTAATTAACGTTTATTGATAAGGAAAACAAGACGGTGGATCTTTTTTTTCCCCTTTTTCGTTTGATAATTTAAAAACATTTACAGTTCGCTTTAATAGTTCTGGTCGCCTTGGGAAATTCCTGAAAGGCGTTCCCAAGGTAGAGTGTCTCGTAGTGTTCGGCATTTAGTAAACCCTCGTATATAGAGAGAATGTTTTGTGGGATTACTGTGTATAAACTGAATCCTCTCGGTAGCTTATTAATGAATGCAAAATGAACTAATGTGTTAAACCAAAAACTTATTAATTTTATTTAATTTTATGTATTTTTTATAGTTTATATATTTTTTTTATTGATTTATTTATTTTTATTATTTATTTTTTATTTTTTTTAGAATTATATAAAAAAAACTATTTCCTTCCTACCTGTAAGAACTCACCTCAACCTTATGGGAACTACTTACATGACCCGTATATAAAACAACTCAACAATGCCCCCCCCCTTCCCCCCTTAAAGTAACTTAACATTAGCCATCAACCGGTTAACGCCTGAACGATTAAATACAACCTCTCCACTCGACACCCCTCAATAATGGAACTCTTTATTTTTTTAGGAATTTTGATGAGAAAATACCCCAATAGAAGGAACCAACCACCTGATTACCGACTAGATGACTACATTGTCAGAATGATTGACTCTTAAGCTATTGACTCAAAGCCTGGACACCTATAAAATTGAGGGACTTGGTGTTAAAAGACTTCTTACAGCGGACGGTCAGTTTTGTCCACTGTTCCTTCTAAGACAATGAAGAAAATCGATCTTATTGACTCAGCTTCCTAGAGATAAACAAACAAAGTGCTGAGAGAGAGAGAGAGAGAGAGAGAGAGAGAGAGAGAGAGAGAGAGAGAAACTGTGTGTGTGTCGTACAATAAAGATGTTAAACGTTTTAAAGTCTTTTGTTGTGGGGTTTAATTTCCGAGTAAACCTTTGTGGAATTTACGACACGAGGGAGAGCCAGTCAGCGGGGGTAAAGGTTGCTTGATTGTGATGCCTGACTGGGGGAGGGGGGTGAGAGGGGGGGGAGGGAAGGAAAGTTCTTGGTCGGTGTTTATCTTGAGAATTTGTTAGTAAATGGCATTGGAATTAAATCTTACCTGATGTTTATTATTTGAATTAGTTATAAAGGTTCTGTCTTTGGGATGGAAAGTTAGGTGAGGTTTTTTGACACTAAATAAATCTGAGGTAAAGTTTGTTGTTAGATCAGGTTTGTCAAGGATTTAATTGTTTGCCATTAGGTAAAGTTTGCCACACTGGTTAATGTTCGCCACACTGGTTAATGTTCGCCACACTGGTTAATGTTCGCCACACTGGTTAATGTTCGCCATACTGGTTAATGCTCGCCACACTGGTTAATGTTCGCCACATTGGTTAATGTTCGCCACACTGGTTAATGTTCGCATACATTGGTTAACGCCACTGGTTATGTTCGCCACACCTGCAATTAATGTTCGCCACACTGGTTAATGTTCGCCACACTGGTTAATGCTCGCCACACTGATTAATGCTCGCCACACTGGTTAATGCTCGCCACACTGGTTAATGCTCGCCACACTGGTTAATGCTCGCCACACTGGTTAATGCTCGCCACACTGGTTAATGCTCGCCACACTGGTTAATGTTCGCCACACTGGTTAATGCTCGCCACACTGGTTAATGTTCGTCACACTCGTTAATGCTCGCCACACTGGTTAATGTTCGGCTCACTAACTACAGCTCATCATAAACACATTAATTTAAACAATGCGGAAAACTCATCTGTGTTGAACTGGTTATGAGAAGGTGTGTGTGTGTGTGCGTGCGTGTGCGTGCGTGCGTGTATGTGTGTTATGTGGTGGAATGTGTTTGTTTTGTTAGGCCCCGTATGTTACCCTACATAGAACCAAACACAGTAACTACAAAATATGAATGTGTAGCTGGATAATGTGTTTGTTTTTATTTTTATTCCCTATTGGCTTGCGTGAACATAAACACACCGTGACGTCACTACTCAGGAACAAATCACATGGTGCTATAATCCACCGACCAATAGTCGTCTTTATCTGTACATCGAGACCAAGTGACGTCATATTAATAAAAAAACCACCTATCGTCTTGCATATCCATTATCCTGTTACGTCATTATTCAAGGTCCAATCAGCGTCTTTCTTGACACGAACAAATTATAAATAAAAATCTTCAAGGCTATGACAGTACTGTGTGTGTTTGTGTGTGTATCGTTATAGCTCAAGGACAGTCGTGAGCTGACATCAGATCGCAGTAACCCTGGAAATAATTATATTCTTCCGTTAACAACATTAAATAATGATGAAATGCTGTAGACAATAAAGATATACCCAGTAGGAAACAATTAAAAGACGTCACAATCTTAGAACCAATCAAACCTCGCTGGTGTCACATAACCTATGACGTCACAATCGTAGAACCAACCAAATCTCACCGGTGTGGCACAACCTATGACGCCAAATCTATTCATCCAATCAGAGTTCTAAGAATGGTCAGTACAGCATGACGTCAGATACCAGTAGCTTTGGTATTGGTGGTTTTTTCATAATGTTTCATCTTGGAAGACATGATTGATTGATTGATTGATTGATTGATTGATTGATTGATTGTGGTAAGTAATGAATCTATATTCTTTTTATACATAGATGATAAAGGGTTAAATTAACGTCCTTAAAGGGTTCAATCATCGTCCTCGAAGGGTTCAATCATCGTCCTCAAAGGGTTCAATCATCGTCCTCAAAGGGTTCAATCATCGTCCTCAAAGGGTTCAATCATCGTCCTCAAAGGGTTCAATCATCGTCCTCAAAGGGTTCAATCATCGTCCTCGAAGGGTTCAACCATCGTCCTTATAGGGTTCAATCATCGTCCTCAAAGGGTTCAATCATCGTCTTCAAAGGGTTCAATCATCGTCCTCAAAGGGTTCAATCATCGTCCTCAAAGGGTTCAATCATCGTTCTCAAAGGGTTCAATCATCGTCCTCAAAAGGTTCAATCATCGTCCTTAAAGGGTTCAATCATCGTCCTCAAAAGGTTCAACCATCATCCTCAAAGGGTTCAATCATCGTCCTCAAAGGGTTCAATCATCGTCCTCAAAGGGTTCAACCATCGTCCTCAAAGGGTTCAACCATCATCCTCAAAGGGTTCAACCATCGTCCTCAAAGGGTTCAACCATCGTCCTCAAAGGGTTCAACCATCGTCCTCAAAGGGTTCAACCATCGTCCTCAAAGGGTTCAATCATCGTCCTTAAAAGGGTTCAACCATCGTCCCTAAAGGGTTCAATCATCGTCCTCAAAGGTCTAACATCGTCCTCAAAGGGTTCAATCATCGTCCTCAAAGCGGGTTCAATCATCGTCCCTCAAAGGGTCTAACTTCATCTCTTAAAGGGTTCAACCATCGTCCTCAAAGGGTTCAACCATCGACTCAAAGGGTTCAATCATCGTCCTGGTTCAACCATCGTCCCCGGTTCAACCATCGTCCTCGGGTTCAACCATCGTCCTCAAAGGGTTCAAATCCTAATCCCCTCCTTAACCAAGGTTCAATCATCGTCCTCAAAAGGTTTAATCATCGTCCTCAAAGGGTTCAACCATCATCCTCAAAGGGTTCAACCATCGTCCTCAAAGGGTTCAACCATCGTCCTCAAAGGGTTCAACCATCGTCCTCAAAGGGTTCAACCATCATCCTCAAAGGGTTCAATCATCGTCCTTAAAAGGTGGCATCATCATGTTTACAACCGAGTTCCAATAATGTTTTTCAGTAGATGTTATAATCCTGCTTGAATATAAACTCCAGTTCCAATAAATATTTGTTTCCGTAGACTTCGTTAATTCTTTGTATTTATACGCCAGTTCCAGTAATGTTGGTGAGCAGGTGTTGTCATTTCAATGGTAGGGAGACTCTCAGTAACCCTCCCACGGCGTCCCAGGCAGGAATGCTACGTTCAAGGTCCTGAACTTTTAGCCAATAAGTTCATGGGTGAGGATTAGTGTGTGTGTGTGTGTGTTGAGAGCTGTAGAGTCGTCAACACGTACTCAGTCTACTTGTACTCTACACCGTTGTACAGTGGCTAAGTTGTACTCTACGTCGTTATTCTGACAGTTTAAGGGGGCAATATCATGTTAGTCTGCGTTATGGGAGGAATATCATGTTAGTCTCGGTTAAGGGAGACAGACTACGCTATCAACAGTTAAGGGAAAGATCTAACTAGCGTCAGTTAAGGGGGAAACACCTAATTACTCTCGGTTAAGTTATTCTGACGCCTGTTGTTATGCTGTGATGGCAGACTTGTTGACAGGTGCTAGAATATATACCTGTATATTACATGGTTGTTTCTGTGCACAAGGATACCTGTCAGTTGATACGGAAAAAAAAGATGGCTGGTTCATTAATTTCCGTAAAATAATAATAATAATAATAATAATAATAATAATAATAATAATAATAATCAAACAATGTAGCGAATTATTATTATTATTATTATTATTATTATTATTATTATTATTATTATTATTATTATTATTTTTATTTTTATTTTTATTATTATTATTATTATTAAGACAGTTATGAATTTCCTCAGTACAATATTATCCGAACACTGTATCTTACTAACTTCAAACCAGACGATAAAACAACGTAGATTTATAACCAGTAATCATACACGGAAATACAAAAATATACATCTATACAACCAAAGTATATAACCAAACAGTTCATTATAAAGGTATTTCTAAAGGTGTATCAGTATTACCAGATCATATCATACAAGACATAATCTCCTCATATACCATCATTCCCTGAGAGGATTAACTTTTATCTGGGAACTGTGTAGGAGAGTTGGACTACCTGTAATTAACTCTTGATAATAGGTAAATGATAGGTCATGTCTCCAGGTAAGGATGTGTTAAGTCTTACAGGTGTGGTAGTGAAGGTAGTATTACAGGTATAATTAGTTACGTATTGTAATTAACCTGGGTATAATTTGTTCTCCAGGTAATTTGCATAGTTGGATTCACCTTTCGTCCCTCACCCCTGCCAAGATAAACAGGTGTTCGTAATTTAGTTTATATTGTTAGTTTAGATAATATTCATAATTATCTCTCCTTAAATTTAATATTATTTTACCTTTATGTTGGTTTTATAGTTTTTTTATGTATAATTTATTCATATATTCATTCACTGTCTTGTCTTATTTATTCGTTCACTGTATCTGGAATCTTGAACGTGATGGGGCAATGTTATGGAATGGGTCGTGCCAACATGTCCGTCCCGCCCTTGGCCTATCCTGCGTGCGGGCGTGATAAGTCTTGATAGAGAGAGAGAGAGAGAGAGAGAGAGAGAGAGAGAGAGAGAGAGGACTCCATGACACTTGGGTGGAATTAGGCATGACCTAATTATTTGACAAATTACCTGGTACCTGGTGTAATAATTCTACGTGGTACCTGTTGTAATAATCCTACCTGGCACCTGTTGTAATAATCCTACCTGGCACCTGTTGTAATAATCCTACCTGGTAATCGTACGATATAATCTACTCGGCATAATTACATAAGCAGACGTAATTATCGGGCAAAGCAAAATTAATGTACCAGAATCTAACGAATGACCACATGTGGAAACCAATTTTCCCACATCCGACCCCATCCCACACCCCACACCCCACAACCCCCACACCCCACACCCCCACACCCCCCACACCCAACCCACACCCAACCCACAATTCCAACACACACATCCCCACACCCACCCCCACACCCCCCCACACCCCCCACCTCACACCCCATTAATTCCCCACACCCCCCTTCCTAGCCCATTTAACCACAGGAATTTTATATCCTGAATGGTGTTTTCCTCTCATGTCAGTCTACACACACACACACACACACACCCACCCACACACACACACACACACACACAGCCTTAGAACTTGTTGGTATTCCTATTCTAAAACTGTGTATCTGAACTTTACCTGAGTATCTGAACTTTACCTGTGTATCTGAACTTTACCTGAGTATCTGAACTTTACCTGTGTATCTGAACTTTGCCTGTGTTTCTGAACTTTACCTGAGTTTCTGAACTTTACCTGTGTTTCTGAACTTTACCTGTGTATCTGAAGTTTACCTGTGTTTCTGAACTTTACCTGTGTTTCTGAACTTTACCTGAGTATCTGAACTTTACCTGTGTATCTGAACTTTACCTGTGTTTCTGAACTTTACCTGTGTTTCTGAACTTTACCGGTGTATCTGAACTTACTTGAACTTTACTTTCTGATGTTGTTTAATGTTACTCGCCTTTTCTTTATTCTTTTTTTTATGATTTTCTCTTTTTTTTTTAGGGGGGGGATTAATTTTTATAGTGTCCCCCGATAATGTAATTTATACTTTTAATTCTACTTTTGACTCTTTGCTTTAATCTAAGTCATCTTTAATCATGGAATAAATAGGAATCCAAACTCACTCTCAGGTATCTATTAAAGGTTCTGGAATCTATAATAAACAAAAGAGCAACTCGTACACACTTCACCCATCTATTAAAGTTTTGGAATCTTTCATAAACAACACAACAACTTCAGACATCTATTAAAAGTCTTGGAATCTATAATAAAAACAAGACAACATCACAAACACACTTCAGTCATCTATTAAAAGTCCTGGAATCTATCATAAAAACAAAAGCGCAACGCAACACCCACCTTAGCCAATACCATCTCGTCTCTTCTGACACCTAATGTGATTTCCGTTCTAGCTGTTCGTCATACAGACCCGCACCCACTCACCTGACTTTATTATAACCTTGAATCTCCTATTAGTGTCTGTCTGTCTATCTGTCTGTTTGTGTCTGTCTGTCTGTGTCTGTTTGTTTGATAGTATCTGAAGGGTCTTTTCATCTGTCTGTCGTGGAAACGTTTATCTTATTTCGTGTTCATTTGTTGATATTAACCTCGACGAAAGTTAATGACACTTACCTAGACGAAAGTTAATGACACTTACCTAGACGAAAGTTAATGACACTTACCTAGAAGAAAGTTAATGACACATAGACGAAAGTTAATGACACTTACCTAGACGAAAGTTAATGACACAGACGAAAGTTAATGACACTTACCTAGACGAAAGTTAATGACACTTACCTAGACGAAAGTTAATGACACAGACGAAAGTTAATGACACTTACCTAGACAAAGTTAATGACACTTATCTAGACGAAAGTTAATGACACTTACCTAGACGAAAGCTAATGACACCTACCTACACGTAAGTTAATGTTATTTTAGTGAAGTAAACGAATTAATAAAGCAATTCTGGGTAAACATTCACTCAGTTACTTAAGCAAACAAATCAAGTACAAATATCCCCGCCACAGTTACTTAAGCAAGCAAATCATATAAACAAGTCTTTCACGCATTTGTTTAAGCAAGAAATTCAAGTAAAAAGATCACGGCCACAGTTACATTCTTACAGCTGATACAAAACAAATTTATGTGTCAGGTACAGTTAGAAATGCAAGTAAATAAAATTAATCACAAAAACATCTCCTGCAACGAAACAAATAAACAAGACAGACTACTACGCACACACACACACACACACACACACACACACACACACACGCACACAAAACACACACACACATAAAAGCAGACATAAACAAACACACACACACACACAAAAGCAGACATAAACAAACACACACAGGCATAAACAAATAAGGAAACAAATCAAGTAAATGTAAACAAACAGGAAAGTTAATCAAGCCGACAGATATAAGTAAACAAGTGAGCAAATTAAGCAAACAAGAGACCAAATCAAGCAGATGTAAACAAACCAGCGGATGTAAACAAAACAAGCAAGCAGTTCAAGCAGACAGACGTAATCAAGCAGGCAGACTTCACTCGAGCAAGGTGCCAACTCACTGCGGATGAGAATATATTTATTTCCTAGGATGTGTTCTTGACCTCTGACACTACACACCTTGGGAAAAAAAAGGCATAGCAGGTGTGTTTCTGTGAGGGGAGGAGGAGAGAGGAAGAGGAGGGGTAGAAGGAGAAGAGGAGGAGGAGAGAGGAAGAGGAGGGGTAGAAGGAGAAGAGGAGGAGGAAGAGGTAAAGTAGGACAAGGATGAGGAGTAGGAGCTGGTGGAAGAGGAGAAAGAGGAAGAGTTAGAGGTGGAAGGGTGAGAAGAGGAAAAACATGAGGAGGAGAAGGAAGAGGCGAACAAGGAAGAGTAAGAGGAGGAGGAGGAGTGGGAAGAGGAGGAGGGAAGAGGGGTGATGGGTATACACGATACACATACTGTTCTTCTGTTATACTGAGGAGAACAGTGTGGTTGTTTCTGTTCTTCATATATATACCAGGATAACATTGTAGCTCTGTTCTTGTGTTATGTTATAGAGGTATATATTGTTCTTGTGTTATGTTATAGAGGTATATATTGTTCTTGTGTTATGTTATAGAGGTATATATTGTTCTAGTGTTATGTTATAGAGGTATATATTGTTCTAGTGTTATGTTATAGAGGTATATATTGTTCTTGTGTTATGTTATAGAGGTATATATTGTTCTTGTGTTATGTTATAGAAGTATATATTGTTCTAGTGTTATGTCGTGTTGATGTTACGGAAACTTAATACAGGATACATAAAATCCCAGACTACAGAACGCTTTAGGCACATAGAATCCCAGAGTACAGAATGCTCAGGGTACATCATAAAATCCAGAGTCCGATTACACAAGCAGATGATATTCAGAACACATATAGAAAAAAAATGTTTCTAGAAAAACTTCCCCAGAATTATACAAGTTGGGTCTAAGGTAGACAGGATCAGAGGGGAGGGGACTTGCGACACAGACACACACACACACACACACACACACACACACACGCAACGCAAGCACTCACTACTCACTGACACAGGGTTTCTCTCTCTCTCATGGCGCCACTGGATTTTGAGAAACTGTCCAGCATTGTTCCTGAGGGTGACGAGCGGGTCAAGAGGGCCCCCCCCTGTCCTAATGGGCCCCCAGTCCTAATGGGCCCCTAGTCCTAACCTGAACCATTAGAACTGGGGGCCCTCATTAGAGCTCCTTCCTAATCCTCATGATCATAATAAATTAGTTTACTATTGTTTGGGGCCCAATTTGACTGGGGCCCATTAAGGTTGGTTACCATTTAACTACTCATCTAGTGGCCCTACTGATTGGGGCTTGACCTAGGGGAGGGAACACCTATTAACCTTTGCTTGTGGTCGTTTGTAGATGACAGTATTGAAACAGGTTTGTGAGTGGGAATTTATATTTTTGAGATAGACAAAAGGTGGATAGAGAGGGAAGGGGTAAGAGCGAGAGGGGGAAAGAGATAGAGAGGGAGAGGAGACGTAGGAATCAGAAAAAGAGAGGGAGGGGGGGAGAGGAAAGAGGGAGGAAGGATGACCAAAAAAAAAAATTTGATTGTTCATTTTGTCACGATGGCTACTAATGATAATATACTCGTCTTTGAGTAATGTCATCCTCATCGTCGTTATCGTCATTCTGGTGGTTGTAATAATCTTCCATTACTCTGGTTATTGCCAACATCCTTCCTGTCTTCGAGAATTTCCCCACCACCAAAACGCCAATAATGATGATAATGATGATGATTTGATTATAAGAACAGGTTAGGTCTAGTTATAGGTTAGGTCTAGTTATAGGTTAGGTCTAGTTATAGGTTAGGTCTAGTTATAGGTTAGGTCTAGTTATAGGTTAGGTCTAGTTATAGGTTAGGTCTAGTTATAGGTTAGGTCTAGTTATAGGTTAAGTCTAGTTATAGGTAAGGTCTAGTTATAGGTTAGGTCTAGTTATAGGTTAGGTCTAGTTATAGGTTAGGTCTAGTTATAGGTTAGGTCTAGTTATAGGTTAGGTCTAGTTATAGGTAAGGTCTAGTTATAGGTTAGGTCTAGTTATAGGTTAAGTCTAGTTATAGGTAAGGTCTAGTTATAGGTTAGGTCTAGTTATAGGTTAGGTCTAGTTATAGGTTAGGTCTAGTTATAGGTTAGGTCTAGTTATAGGTTAGGTCTAGTTATAGGTAAGGTGTAGGAACTGCTTTAGGCACGACGAACCACTATATTCAACTTGGCAATTATACCATGTGCGTATTCACTCGCCTGTGACACAACCTTTTCTGGGAAGAGACAGTGATGCTTATGAACGAAATAACAGGAATATTATAACACAGAAAAAAATAATTATCTGAGTCATACCATAAATCAAGCGCCAGCACAAGCGATCAGCAGCGCCTGGTGTTTAATCTTTATTCTGAAAGGACTTGGGAGAACAGTGTTTTTCCTTGTCGTAGGAGTGTAGGACTCTTCTGTTTTGTCCTGGGTCGTATTAAAAACATACAACTGATTCATTACCGTATTTGGAGAACAGTTGGATAAAGTTCTGAAATCATATACTTGGAGAACATCATAAAGAACTGTTCAAGATGGCTCTGATATTTTTTTCTTGGAGAACAATTGTATGAAACATTATCAAAAACACTACGACTCATAATCGAACAATTGTGAAGCTCTTCGACACCTTCCCTGACTCACTTAATTATATCTTACCTGTTAAAACACCTGTTGAACCTTTGAGGACCTTTCTGATGGATCATTAGCGCTCCTAGCTCATTACACCTTATGATTAATTACCCTAATGCTTGCCTAACAAGACAACCTAACCTAACTTCACCCAACAACAACCTAACCTAACCATCTCACAACCCCCACCTTTATTCATCAGGTAAAATAATCTTGGGAGGGGCTAATCTTCAGGTGATCCCTTGTGACTACCTGTACTGTCTAGTGCCACCACAAACACCTGGCAGAAAAATTAATCTCAATATCACGGCCAGCTTAATGACTCACCTTTGAACTGTCATAACCACTCAGTAAACATCATAAGATAGTTTTTTTTTGTCCAAGTCGAGCTAAAAGCGTCTTGAAATACCTGGAGATAAACATTGATTTCCTCTGCTGCCTAATACTACCATTAACATCCGGGAATTTTATATATATATATATATATATATATATATATATATATATATATATATATATATATATATATATATATATATATATATATATATATATATATATATATATATATATATATATATATATATATATATATATATATATATATATATATATTTTTTTTTTTTTTTTTTTTTTTTTACCAGTGAGTTTCTGTCTTAACCTGTTTTTGGGAACAGTTTTTGTTCCTGTGGAATCTTTGAAACGCTGTTGTTGGTGTCATTTTTAAGTCACGACAAATGAACTAGTGGCTGTGTTAGGTTAGGTTTGGTTTGGTTTGGTTTTAGACTCCAGAGCTCAACTGTCAATACAACGAGGAAAATTATTTTTTTTTCTTTGTCGAAGAATATTTACATCAAGATGAAACCTAACCTAACCGAACCAAACCGAACCAAACCAAACCAAACCAAACCAAACCAAACCGAACCCCGAACTCCTCCTATAAGACCGAATAAGTTATGAAAGATGAAAGAAATATAAAACTCCTAAAATCTCCTTCACTGCATCATCAACCAAACAAAATGAGAATATATACTGTACATGCACCATGACCCATCCTGCCACCCCCTTCTCCCCTGCTTCAGATATAGGCGGGTAAATATATTTAGGCGATATAATCCTCTCTCCGCGTCCATTACCGAGTGACGCAACCCCTCAACAAATACGGAGCGAAACGAATCCTGAAACATTAACCGGGACCTCGAACCCCCCCTGGAGCGGCGGCGGCGGCATTCTCGACTTGTCCGACCCAACCAGCCAACACCCCCTTGCAAGGTGGCCTGGCCTTCTTAAGTGAATCTGTGTTGAACGTCCCTAACATGACAACAGCGCTTATCACAAGGCATTCAGTTGCGGAGTTAGGTTGTTCGTCTCTAGCCTGTAGTGGTATACGTTCATTGAAGTTACGCCTGACGAACGTTCGCCAGTCTTATTAATTGATTTTACTTGGGTTTATTAGTAGGAGTTTATGATGAATATGTATTTGTATGGGTAAATACATATGTTTTGATGGAGAACTTAGTGCGGTGGGAGAGTGATTACTGTGTTCTTTTCTTGTCCTAAGGTTCGTCAGTTCGATCCTGGGTAATTTGATTTCATTCGGCTGTAGGAGTATCTGATGTTACAGTTGGATAAATGAAGGCAATCGGTTACAGTGCCGGCCACTCTGCCTCCTTGTGTATCGAAGGCAGAGGTACAGCGCCTTGCATCCAGACTGTACTTAGCGGATAGTAAAGTCTCTGGGACCCACTTTCACTTTCGGTGGTGCAAGGAATATATTTTACTGGGCAAATATATGTACACTATTCTTATATACGAAAACACTTATATAAACAAACTCATGCATTTTCAAGTTAGTTATTTTCTTTTTATTAAATTTATTAGTTTAAGTTGGAATAGGGAAAGACATAGGCTTATATCCACTTAAACATATTGTGACGTGTAAAATATTATTATTATTATTATTATTATTATTATTATTATTATTATTATTATTATTATTATTATTATTATTATTATTATTATTATGCTCTTACCATATACGGTGGATGAGACTC
Source organism: Homarus americanus (assembly GCF_018991925.1). Lineage (NCBI taxonomy): Eukaryota > Metazoa > Arthropoda > Malacostraca > Decapoda > Nephropidae > Homarus > Homarus americanus. The sequence continues at coordinate 136,356 of NW_024740795.1, read as the reverse complement.
TTGGTTCATCTGACTGTCCTTGCACACACACACACACACACACACACACACACACACACACGCACGCAAGAGTTAAAGGTCACAAGGCGTACTAATGGCGTGTGAGTAAGGAGGGGGGTAGGAGAGGAAGAGTGAGGTGAGGAAGGAGTTACTGAGAAGGAGAGAAGGAAGAGAGAATGATGGAGTAAGAGGAGGGAGGTAGGGGGTGAGGAGGAGTGAAGGGAAGACGAAGTGGAGGGGCCAAAGTGACGAAAGGGAGGGAAAAAGGAGGGAAAGGGAGGGAATAGGAGGGATTGGTAGACGAGAGAGGGTGGATAGGAGGGAGGGTAGGAGGGGGTAGAAAAAATGACTACCCTGTCTCTTCATTGCAATAGTCACTCGGTATTGTTGTCCTGTTGATGTGGGTTAAGATTGTTAATTAAGGTCTTGGGGTTATGTCGATCTTCGTCTCATCCATCAATCTTTAATTCATCCATCTATCCTCAGTTCATCCATCTATCTTCATTTCATCCATTTATCTTCAATTCATCCATCTATCCTTATCTCATCCATCCATCCTCATCTTATCCGTCAATTATCACCTCATCCATCCATTATCACCTTATTCATCCATCATCACCTCATCCTTATTACAACCAGACGCCATCCATCCCCTCTTAGGTCCCTGATATATACGTGATTCACTGTAATTACAAAGGGGGGGAAAAATAGCATTACTTCTACTGTGTGTTGCAATGGGGAAGGTGATGGGTGTGGCGGGTAGTGAAGATCAGGGGTGGGTGAGTGGTGTTTGTGGGGATGGATTGATGGGGGGTAAAAGTATTTGAAGGGGGTAGATTGATGGGGAGTTGTGTTTGTAGGGTGTTGGTTGATGTAGGGAAGTGTTGGAGGGGGTTGGTTGATGGGGGAGGTAAGATTATGGGGAGTAGATTGATGGGGTAGAGTGTTGGAGGAAATAGATCAATGGGGAGGTAAATTTGTGGGGGGGGTGTTATCAATATCCCCAGACATACAGATAAGTCATCAACGCATCAGTCATCAATAAATTCATCAATTTGCGATGCGCAGTTAATACAGACAGCTCTACCTCATGGCGACACTGCGCCAACTAGGTGATGTCGCTGTATTCAAAACAGATATTCAGTGACACCTCTCTCCCCCCACCCCCTCCTACCCGTGTCCACCTGCTCCTCCCCTACCCCCGTGCTCACCTGCCCCTCCCTCCCCCGTGTCCAGCTGCGCAAACTCCCCACCACTAGGTCCTTGGCCTCATAAACTGCGCATCTCCTTCGGCTGGTTCACTGCGCCACCGCCTAGTCTACCGTGCGGTTACCTACACTGTGTTTGTTGTCTTCAATGACGTTAATAACTTGTGATTAATTGTTGTTTTTTATTTATTGTTTTTAATCTATCGATGTTTATTTTGATGTTAATTGTATTTATGAGTAATAACTGACATATTGTTAACATCAACATATGACATCATGGAAGGGGAGCTGTGGTTTGTTCTTTATTATTACCCTGCTTGTAACACCGGGGCGGGGTACTGTTATCGATATTGTCTGTCTGTCATCAAAATAACTTACGAATGGATTTACAGATTTTAACCATAGCTTGTTAGGTTTAATTAATATTTTACACTATATAATAAACTTATGGTGTAAATAACGCCAAAAATTTACTTAAATGTTATCACGTTAACGAGAATTTTTCGGGTTAAAGAAAATGTTGGCGTGTGACATTCTCCAGGGGTGACTGCATTAATTTACAGTACCACCTGCACTAGTTAGCTATTTACTCTGCCATGATAACAGTTCGCGAGCCATGGTTTGTGTGTGTGTGTGTTGGGATGATGTTTAATTTGTGCTGTTTTTATCCAGTACAAGGTTCAGCAGACCGGCCACACCTACTGTGTTAAGAGTTAATCGCCAGTTGATTAACCGCAGGTAAAATTTGCTCTCCGGTCTTCAGTTTTATTTTCCAGTTAAATTTTTTGTGGTGTCAAACGCGCAATGTTGTGATGGAGGAGATAATTGTGTACGTGTCAGTGATCGTGTCTCGGCGATTATCTTATTTCACGTCCTTATTGTAATACCTTTGCCAGTTTAGTCGCCTTAACGCACTTTTACTCGCTACATAGAGCGTTTAATCGCGACTGGTTAAAAGGTACATCGGCGGCCATGATAGGTCATAAGCGAGTCTATCCTGTTTCACGAGGTCATACTTTGACTAGAATGAATCCTGCCAGTTATCATACACGCTAAAATTAACACCATAACAGAAATTATCCCACACACACACACACACACACACTGTATTTCCAATTTATTACACATTATTATTATTATTATAACCGACCTCAATATCCCGAGAGGATGAATGAAAAATTTATACTTGAGAACTTTATAATAAAACCAATATATTTAATTAAGATGTTTCATAATAAATAAAAGGTAAAAAAAAAAAGAAGAGTTTCAAAGGTGTTTCTCACAAGACCTTGACTCGTGGTATTTTACAACTTCTTAAATATATACGAACACAAGTCAGTCTCGTAACCTGGTCGTATCTTTGGCCTATATTCAAGAAGCAACCTTTAGGTATGTTGTGTAAATGTCTCGAGTTCAGGTGAGTAAAAAAAAACACACGGCAGAGGTTAGGTCAGCGTGTTTAAAGGGTTAAGTCATTGTGTTCAAGGGGTTATGTCAGAGTATTCAAGGGGTTATGTCAGGTTACTTTAGGGGTTTTGTTATGTTTAAATGGTTAAGTCAACGTATTAAAGGGGTTTAGCCATTGTAATCTAGAGCTAAGGTAATTGTAATCAAGGGGTCGTGTCATTTTATTCAAGAAGTTTTGTCATAATCAAAGGGTTAAGCCATGGCATTGAAAGGTTAAGCCATGATATTTAAAGGGTTAAGCCATGATATTCAAAGGGTTAAGCCACGACATTTAAGGGGTTAAGCCACTACTTTTAAGGGGTTAAGCCGCTACTTTAAGGAGTTAAAGCCACGACATTTAAGGGGTATAGTTAAGGGTTAATAGTATTCATGGTGTTTAGGTCTCGTATTGAAGGCACCGAGTCCTATTCAGGGATTAAGAGAGGCGCCTGTTGACCCTACGTGACCTAAATGCTTCTCAGGTCACACCCTATATGACCTAAATGCTTCTCAAGTCAAACCCTATATGACCTAAATGCTTCTCAGGTCACATCCTACATGACCTAAATGCTTCTCAGGTCACACCCTACATGACCTAAATGCTTCTCAGGTCACACCCTATATGACCTAAATGCTTCTCTATATGACCTAAATGCTTCTCAGGTCACACCCTATATGACCTAAATGCTTCTCAGGTCACACCCTATATGACCTAAAACTGTCTCAGGTCACACCCTATATGACCTAAAAGACCAAGAACTTGGGGAAATGATGACGTTTGTGAAGAAGGTATTTAAATGACCACGCCCCTCTTGGTCTCCGCCACTACTACCTACTGGAGACCACGCCCCTCTTGGTCTCCGCCACTACTACCTACTGGAGACCACGCCCCTCTTGGTCTCCGCCACTACTACCTACTGGAGACCACGCCCCTCTTGGTCTCCGCCACTACTACCGACTGGAGACCACGCCCCTCTTGGTCTCCGCCACTACTACCGACTGGAAACCACGCCCCTCTTGGTCTCCGTCACTGGACACCTATTGGAGACCACGCCCTCCGGTTATCATGCAAAGGGCGTAACTAAACACCTCTGTCAGGTACTGGTAGAGGTCATACACACACACACACACACACACACACACACACATACACATACATAGTGCCTTCTGATATTTTCTTCTGCTTGGACTCCAACTCTCATTAGTCCTCAACCTAATTTCTTCACGTGTTTGGAGAAGTGAAAACAAGACACACCTGACCTGACCTGACCTGACCTGACCTAACCCCGCTACAACGAACACAGTTTAAAGGATGGTTGTTCAGGTTCTTGTGAGGTGTCGTATATTTTATGAACTAACGTGTACAGTAGATGGGATGAATTATTAAGAAGAAGAAAAGACGCAGATGCAAAAAGAGAAGAAAAAGAAGATAAAGGAAGGAAAAGGAAAGAAATATAGAAGAAGGAAGAAAAGAAAAAAGAAAAGTTAGGTCGTATCTAACCCGGAATGGCCACTGTCCCGCTAATCTTGATGACGCCCCGTGCGGAGACATCCAAAGCGTTAGTTCCGCTCACGATCAATAGATGGCGTCAGCTTAGGTCAGAGATAGCGAGAGAGAGAGAGAGAGAGCGAGCGAGCATATACATACACCTCTCTCTCTCTCTCTCTCTCTCTCTCTCTCTCTCTCTCTCACTCAACTATGCAATCTAGATCTTGTTTTATGAAGTCCAAACATTGTGTTGCTGGACTGTTTAATGATGTGGAAAGTCGTAAAATTTCTCGAGTAAAGAGTTTGGAAAAGGGGTAAGAGTTCCAATTGATAGCTTAAAGATTTCACGCTTAGTTTGGCCTCTCGCTGCGCCTACTGACTTACGATACGTGTTCATACGAGGAATTGATATTAGTAACGTGTTGAGGTTATGGGAGAGGTTCCTTTATAGAGGCGAGGAGAAGGTTGAAATTGTGTGGGTTTTTTTTTTAAAGAGTTAATGGTGACGGTGTTTGGTGTTAATGTTAGTTATTGTTAGTTTTGTTTGATAGATTCGGTTATGTTTTGTGTTAACTTTTATTTTTTTTTTATTTTCGATTTTTTTTTCTGGTTTTCTTTTATTATTGTTGTTATTATTATTATTATGATTATTATTATCACTATTATTATTATTACTGTAATTCTATAATTAATTCTCTCTACCTCCCTTTTATTCTGCTTCTTCTTTTACTATTACTTATTATTTTCCTTCTTTAAAAAGCTGTCATGCAAACTCCCAACCTTACACACACACACACACACACACACAGTCATGGTGGTACTGTCAAGAGTATATTAATATTATTACTGTACGCTGATACGTCTCAACAATTTTAATTTGAAGAGTTGAGTGTGTGTGTTTGTGTGTGTGTGTGTGTGTGCGCGCGTTTGTGTCCGTGTGCGTGTGTGTGTGTGCAAACTCTCGGCCTAGTCTTTGTGATGTTTTTTATAATAATTTTTTTTTAATATAACAAGAATTATCAGATTACTCAACTCCTTGTTAAAAGTGGTTGGTAGATTGATTCATACTCTCAACTCGTCGTTCTGATTGATCGATCTATTCTGAAACTTATAAACCAAATTTGACAATGACTTAATCTAACACCTGTTGTTTATATAATTATTTACACTTTTTCTTGACCAAATATCCCCCAAGACCTTGTTCATAAATCAGTGTTCAATCAATTCACTGAAGTTTATGAACCAAAGTGAACAAATAATTGATCTTAAAGTTGTGTAATAGTTTTTTGAATTGACAACATGGTTTAGGGAGTTGATTAAACCACGTCTAATCACTCAGTTCCCTCTGGTTATAGTTGATGGATTGAGCTGTTTACGAGTCAATCCTCAGAGTCAATAGGTATTAAATATAAAAGCTTTGAATTATTATTTACTAAATGGAATAGCTAAGAAAATATTCCTTGTATTGTAAATATATTCAACTTGAGGTTTATATTGAATTCTCTTGTTTTATTGGTTTATTGTTGTGTTGTTTATTTATTTATTTTTTGCTTTTATTACTGTCTATTTTTGTTTATTCTTGCTTTTGTTTTTTGTTGGAGTGTTCTTCTGGTGGTTTGTGGTTTATGCCGACAACAGCTGCAGATATTGACTATGAGGCTACAGTCACTGAATGCCGCATAGATCTGTGGCTAAACTAATTCAACACAGAGAGGATAGCTACTCTTATATTAGGATATTTAATATTAAGGTAATATAATGGCGGTGAAGGTGTGGCTATTGGGGGAGGCTGGAGGACAAATTTTATATATATTTTTTTTAATAATAGTAGTAGTAGAAGAACAATATTAGTAATAGTAGCAGTAGCAGTAATATTAGTAGCAATAGTAATAATAATAACAGTAGCAGTAATAGTAGCAGTTGTTGTTGTCATCATCCAGACGTATACATATTAGTCAATTTGCATCTTTGTTTTTCCCCCCAACTGTTTGTTCCTCGTCTTGTTCTTTTTTCCTCCGCTTCTGACTAATACTTCACTGCTTCTTATTAACTCTTCTACACAAATATAACTCCAAGGACGTTTATTTTCTTTTAAAGATTGACAGCAGTTAAATTGGCTCACCTGTCGACATGATTACCTTGGTGTTTATTCATCAGGTGAGTCTCCCACAAGAACCAGGTGTCGGTAATGTCCAACAGGTGAACACAGGTAGAACATAGGGAACTATACCTGTTCTGGGCATTAAACACCTCAACATAGGACAGGTGATAGCTTATAACAATATAGGAGGTTTGGTTAGGTTACGTTACGTTAGGTTAGGTTGGGTTGGGTTAGGTTACGTTAGGTTACGTTAGCTAGGTTAGGAGGTTAGGTTTGGTTAGGTTACGTTACGTTAGGTTAGGTTGGGTTAGGTTAGGTTACGTTAGGTTTGGTTAGGTTAGGTTACGTTAGGTTTGGTTAGGTTACGTTAGGTTACGTTAGCTAAGGTTGAGGTAAATTAGGTTAGATTTGGTTTAATCATTTAATTAAGGTGAAATTGAACAAAGTATTGCATTAAATTTATTCTAAAAACGACTCCTTATTGTCACCCCGCCATGTTTGTTTACACCAGACCAACCCTATTGCTTACCCCCGTGTAGTTAATAGAGGATTTAAACTCCTATTACCATTGTAGTTTGTGAACGAAAATCATACCTATTGACTCCTAATCGTCTTATTCTTTAACTATTGAAAGAAAAGTAGTAGTAGTAGTAGTAGTAGTAGTAGTAGTAGAAAAAAAAAGTAGTAGTAGTAGTTCCTTAGTGTGTTACGTGTTGTGGTCGTAGAGTTAACACACCTGCCTCACTGAGTATAAAGAACATTGCTCTAGTGGAGAATAAGGTAGTGAGGTAATGAACACTATACCAGGTGATGGATAAGGTGCACTGATGGAGGCTGATCTCAAGGCTTCAAGTTCTTATATTTGAGTTTTATTTTTGTTTTTATCTTGGACCTATTTTTTTTTTTACACAGCCATAAATATTTCCTACAACATTCGTATGGTAGTGTTTTTGTAGTAAATGTTATTATCTCTGGTGTAATATTGGATGTTTCTAAGTAACCATAAACAGAAGTATTGTCACAGTCTGTCAGGTTCCTACATTTAACATTTACTGTCGTCTTGTCCATGGCACTTTACTCAACATGGCTCTGGTGGGCTACTCGGGGCTCTGGTGGGCTACTCGGGTCTCTGGTGGACTACTCGGGGCTCTGGTGGACTACTCGGGGCTCTGGTGGGCTACTCGGGGCTGATACCAAGACGCTGCTGAAATGTGACGTCACTATGGAAGTCGCAATCTGGTTCTGAAATCTGTCTGTCTGTTGTTTATTTTGGTCAGTGATGCTTTAACGTAATTATTAGCCCAGTTTTCTTAATATGTAAATTTATGTAATATGTTCTTGCTCGTGAATTGAAGCTACATGATGCCATGGTAGTGTGCGTGTGTGCGTGTGTGCGTGTGTGTGTGTGTGTGTGTGTGTCCTCATAATGTGAAATATTAAGCTAGTGCTGCCACCTGGTGAGAAGAATCAGCAGTAAAGATAATAAATTAAAAGCCCAATACGACAGACGGGAGCAGCTCTCAGTGGCAGGTCATGTTACACGCGGCTGCTTTCATGAATACACGGTGGCTTGTTGTGACGCGTGATGAAGTAGACATGTGAAAGTGTCGACAGACCAGGTGAGGTGGACAAGGCATACAGGTGACTATTGAGGGACTGTCGGCAGACCAGGTGAGGTGGACAAAGAAGACAGGTGACTATTGAGCTAACTGAGCCTCTCATATTCTTAACTAACCAATGACACCACAGCTCATTTAGACATAACTATAGTCGTCGTACAATTAAACTCCATTATTTTGTTTTTCTGTTCTCCCGTTAGTGACCGGACTCCATCTGTGGAGAATCTAACACAACAAGTCCACCTTAGACCACAGTACCTTGATTGTGTGTGAAACTATCCAATAACCTCAAAAATATCTTGGTTGATTTATCGAGGTACGAGTTTGATAAGCAAGAATATCATCATTTCCTAGATTTTTTTACCAATAGAATGTCATAAAATCATAAATAACATCAACTAACCAATCACCTTAATATTTGTTGTCATATTAATTTGATAGGCAAACAATTTATAGTTTTTGATTTTCATAAGAATTTCCTTTACAACATTGCTGACATCATCTGGGTTCTGTAGGCAAATGAAGTATGAGAATGAATTACGGTTGAAAGACTCTTCACAGTAGACTCATTCAACATTTTACTTTACTTATATCAGCACCTCTTAGAATCGCCACGTATCAGTTCTATTGTCAAGTTGTCTATAATTTACTAGTATAGGGATTCAAAGTTATATATTCTCAAGCAGGGGGGACGACTGCACCTTGTATAATCCAACGTAGAAAGTCTTAGAGCTCGAGTACACCAAATAGAGAGTCTTAGACCTCGTGTACACCAAGCGAGAGAGTCTTAGACCTCGTGTACACCAAGCTAGAGAGTCTTAGACCTCGTGTACACCAAGCTAGAGAGTCTTAGAGCTAGTGTACACCAAGCTAGAGAGTCTTAGACCTAGTGTACACCAAGCTAGAGAGTCTTAGACCTCGTGTACACCAAGCTAGAGAGTCTTAGAGCTAGTGTACACCAAATAGAGAGTTTTAGAGCTAGTTTACACCAAAGTGTTGAGTCTTAAAGCTCGTGTGCACCAAATAGAGAGTCTTAAAGCTCGTGTACACCAAATAGAGAGTCTTTGAGCTCATGTACACCAAATAGAGTCTTTGAGCTCGTGCACACCGAATAGAGAGTTTTAGGGTTCGTGTACACTAAGCTAGAGTGTCTCAAAGCTCAGAGGCGCCCTCCGCCACACCCGGCCGTCGTGGTCCATCGGGCAGCGCGGCTGATCTGCCCGGATAACTAGCCTCCGATCGTAAATCTCTTCGGCAGCACCATCAGGAATCCTGCAGGAGGAGATCAGAGGTGAGGATGGAGGGGGGGAGGGATGGGTGGGGGAGTGGAGGGGGTTACTGATTGTGAAAACCTGATAGAGAGTTAGTGGGAGGTATCGTTGAGTGGATCAGGAGTCGGGAACCGGTGGAAGAGGAAATATTTACTCCGGCGTGCTGCTGGTTACACAGGTTCTTCACGGATAAATACGAGAGTCACGACCACTTGTTTGTAAACATGATGGGTTGTCAGAGGTCGCCAGCTGAAGGAAGTCGAGGACGTCTGGGGGGCGTTGAGTGACTCCCAGTAAGGAGAACCTATTGAAGGAAAACTTTCACTGCCAGAGACTTCGCAAGATGCTCGGGTCCAGATCTGGTACTGAGACTCGAGGAAAAAAAATTAAAACTGAGAAATTTGCTGTTTATGCTTAGAATTCAAATATATAGTTCTCAAGGTCGAGGAGATTTATCCCTGGAAATTTGGGTCTTCCTGGCCTGTCGAGTAACAATGACTACTAGAATAAAAACAGAGAGAGAGAGAGTGAACACGAGGAGAAGTTTGGCCTGCCAGACGAAGAGACTGATGAAGACAGACTGGAAGTATCGGCCACGAAAATTATACGTTGGTGAGGTAAAACTGAGCAACGTCTTTATTACGATGGGTTCAACTTACACTCCTGCGGGAAGAACCTCACCTAACCAAACAGTTTCTTATGTTAAGATATCACTGGGCAGTTTCTCGAGTAACATTCGTGACGGCAGGTACTGAGGCGGCACGTGGGTAACCAGATGTAAACAGACCTATCACTTGCAGTTTTGTGTGGTAATAAATTCTCTAAACTCCTGTAAAAGATGTCTTAGTGTGTCGTCTTCTCGCTTCTTAAAGAGTGAGGAAGGTAAGAGAACAGAAGCTGCTTACATTTGGTTTATAAATAATGTAGAGCCGAGACTTAGGGGTATAGGTAGTAATATGGGGGTCCTCTTGTTATGGTAATCACTGACGATAGTTTGCAGGATATTTAATGGTTACACAGGACACATTTAACAGCATAGTAAATAATGATTACCTGGCTCTCTTGTTACCTGGCTCCCTTGTTACCTGGCTCTCTTGTTATCTGGCTCCCTTGTTACCTGGCTCCCTTGTTACCTGGCTCTCTTGTTACCTGGCTCCCTTGTTACCTGGCTCTCTTGTTACCTGGCTCCCTTGTTACCTGGCTCTCTTGTTACCTGGCTCTCTTATTACCTGGCTCTCTTGTTACCTGGCTCCCTTGTTACCTGGCTGCCAATCACACACATATTGAATCTCCCCTCCTATATGATTCTCTACTTGATGGGTGAGACTCTCTGTAATGAACACGTCAAGAAGAATCAGTAATGAAAGACGCTGTGATATAGGATTCTTGTGTTTAGTATGACGAGTTGTGGCGATGGTTGACAGTCCAGGACCTGTTACACTCGTTTAGTTCATTCTCTCTGTCATACACTGTCGACGTCTGGTATTGGTTGACAAGGTAGTTGACAGGAACTAACAGTGTTTGATAACGTTAGTGCATCTAGTTCTTGATGCGACCCAGACACTGAAGCAGGTAGTCTTTGAAGATGACCCGAAAGTGACCCAAACACCGACCCAGGTAGTTCTTGAAGACGACCTGGTAGTGACCCAAACACTGACTCAGGTAGTCCTTGAAGACGAACCCAGACAGTGACCCCAAACACTGACCCAGGTAGTCCTTGAAGACGACCCAGAACTGACCCAAACACTGACTCCGGTAGTCCTTGAACACGAACCAGACAGTGTCCCAGGAACTAGATCAGGTAAATACTATGACTCAGCACACCTGACTAATATACACGAGGGGGGAGAAAAAGTAAACACCATGACACTACACCTTAATGACTCACTAATTAGGTTTACTCCAATACACACACCTGAGGGATTTGAAGGAGGAAACTACCAATAAAATGAATCCTAACAAAGCTGAAGGTAGACCAGGTTATAAATGCTAAAACTGGAGGATCGTAAAAAATGTCGCGATAAGAGTTTACCCGTAGGAGAGAGGCGGATTCAACACGCGAGCCTCGATTAAGAGCTTTATTGTGTTACCGCTTTTTTAGGTGATATATAGCATTCATAAATTTTATAATTAGACGGAAAGGTAATTAAAACATACCTGTCTACCTGTGATGTATTTTTTGTTGTTTTGAATCTAATTAATTATGCCTAGAAAGATTGAATATGAATTATTTTTCTCTCTCAGTGACCAGATTCTAAATTCCTTTTCGACTGTCAACGGGGCCACGTCTTGACACCTCTAGTGTAAACATTGCCTCACCTGACAGGCATGAAAACCCACAACTTAAACTTCGCATTAATCTTAAACTGATAAGATTAGGTTAAGGTTAGGCGACTTTGAATGGCCAGAAGCTGTTTCTTATATACCTTGGAGGTGATATATGTTAATTAGATAATGAAACACACACACACACACACACACACACACACACACACACACACACACACACACACCTTCAACTCCTAATTTGCAGACGGTATTTATCTGAAGTAAGTTAATTAAATTTAAATCCTCTATAATTATCAGTAACCAATAAATATCTTTTTTACACGGAAATCTTGAAGTCAATTTATAGTTGGTCTTACAATCTCCACGTGCCAGTTAAATTTGGTAACACATATCCTGTTTACACTGTAGTGACAAACAAATCTTTAACTGGTGTTTACATATGATCTTGTTTGCCGTTGTGGTTAGCGACACACAAGGAAAATGTTCTGTCATTATCCATTCGGCAAACAAAGATGTGGACAAAGTAAACATTCTGGTAGATAAAGTTTCAATAAATGTGTTTACTTGAGTGTATTTGTCGTTCTTACAAGCTACAAACAAAGAAAATGAGATGGCAAACAAATACACGCGTGAGCATGTAAACAAACCAAACAAAATGGCGGACCTGTGTTATAATATGGGTCTTGGAGTGTGTGTTGGTTTTACTTTACTTGTCCATTGTCTATCTGTTTACCTGTCCATTGTCTATCTGTTTACCTGTCTGCTTACCTGTGTATTGTCTCTGTTTACCTTTTTGTCTAACTGTTTACCTGTCCATTGTCTATTTGTTTACCTGTCTGCTTACCTGTGTATTGTCTGTCTGTTTGCCTTTTTGTTTAACTGTTTACCTGTCCATGTCTATCTGTTTACCTGTCTATCTGTTTACCTGTCCATTGTCTCCATTTACCTGTCTAACTAACTACTTATCTGTCCATTGTCTGTCTGCTTTACCTGTCCCCCTCTGTAATCTCCTTTAATAAGTTTCAATCCTAATGCTGTACTGTAATCGACCCTTCTGTAATCTCTAGTGTTCTGCTGTAACCTCCAATACAGTGATGTAACTATGACTGTAACCCTCACCTGGCTCGAATTGCGTCACACATCAGACTGTAGAGAGGTAGGCAGACATGAGTGTAGCCAAGAGACATAAAGACAGGTGAGACATCCTGGTGTCGGCCAATTAGGGAGGTATGACTGACCTTGATGTGAAGTTCGGCAGCTTTTTCGTGTTCTGCCTACATGGAATTTGAAGGTTGGTAGTGGGGGTGGTGGTTGGTGGTAGTGGTGGTAGTGGTGGGTGGTGGTTTTGGTGGGTTGGTGGTTGTGGTGGGTGGTGGTTGTGGTGGGTGGTGGTAGTGGGGGTGGTGGTGGGTGGTGGTTGTGGTGGGTGGTGGTTTTGGTGGGTTGGTGGTTGTGGGGATGGTAGTGATGGGGTGAATCAGGGTTGCTTGGTTTAGGTTAGGTTAGGTTAGGTTAGGTTAGGTTAGGTTAGGTTAGGTGACAAGACACACTGATTCTCGACTGGGATATAATAACCTGTTGTTTGTTTACTGTTTACGTCCGTTAACGATTTTTCGGGATATTACGCAATCACGCCCATCATCATGTCCACACCCGCGCCCACACCCTTCTCGTCTGCATAATAATACTACTACTTTGACTACTAAGACTACTATTACTACTACTACTTTAATAGTTGTCCCTCGTGTAACGAGGATGGCCGGCCCTAGAGCCTCCTAGGCGTTAATTTATTTAAGGGTGTAGAAGCAGTCGCCAACACAACAACCACACCCTGAGTTAACGAGTTGTGAGACCCATTGTCAAGGAATAGTCCGAGAAGACCGGACAACTCGCCAACTGCACTGGCTAACCATTACCCCGGAACACGATCCGTAAATTGATTAACATCCAGGTTCCCAATTACTGCTGGGTAGACAGAGGCAAATGGCGCAAAGAAACTTGCCCATAGTTTCACCCTGCCCGGGGATCGAACCCACAACTAATGATAACCCTACCCATCCGTGTCTAAACTTTGATGTGAACACTCGACCTACTGAAGAAGTTGACAGATTCTATTGAACCATCTTAATGACATTGATCGTCCCGATATGTCTCAGGTGGGCTGGATAATAGGCACGACCTGATTATAATCGGAGGTGATTGATGGCCATTTACATAGAATTTCGGCAAACACTGACTACTTGCGAACCTGTTGAACCTGTACCAGCTGAAGAGTACCAGTTGAAGAGTACTAGTTGAAGAGTACCAGTTTAAGAGTACCAGTTGAAGAGTACCAGTTTGAGAGTACTAGTTGAAGAGTACCAGTTTGAGAGTACTAGTTGAAGAGTACCAGTATGTTCAGGGATATATCATGTAGTCAACTTTAGATAAATTATTCATATATTTGGTGTTGAGTTTGGTAAAGAAATGTTGCTGTTGTGGACTTTGAGACTTCGCTATCCTGACTTTATGTACCAGAGACGAGGTATGCTGTGCTGACGATAGTAATATGGAGTGATAGGTGTTTAATGTTTTGGTTAATTAACTTACCTGATATTATTTATACAGGTAGATTCATTTACCTGTCTAGTGAGTGATAAATGGTAAACACACACCACATCACACCATACACACACCACAACACCACAACACAAAACACGCTGATAAATTTGTCCTTGTCAGTAATCACAACAGTTGTTCGTATGTTAGTAGCAAAAATAAAAACACATTCCTTGACTATATAACCACTTGACCTATAATGGTTCCTTAGTAGTCATCTGAAGTACTCCTGAAGGTAGTAAACGAATAATGATCTGTTTATTTTTGTGGCCTTTGGGAATACATTTTTTTCTTAGGTGTTTCCATGTTTGTAAAATATTAAAAAAATCCCGTTAGTGTTTGCATGTATATGAGCGTTTGTACAAGTATGTGAAGGTTGGTTAGCGTGTGCGTAGTTAAGCGTGTACGTGGTTTAGCGTGTGCATGGTTAAGCCTGTACGTGGTTAAGCATGTGCGTGGTTTAGCCTGTACGTGGTTAAGCATGTACCTGGAGGAGCGTGTACAGTTGCGGACAGAATTCCTTAGACGCTTGACAGTATCTAACCCGTAAGCGCTTGAGGGTCATGAAAGGGATTAGAATTTAAACGTTTTTTCTCAGATTTTTCTTGATTTTCGGGAGTTTTATTTTGTGATTCCGTTATATGTGATGAAAAGTAGCATTATTAGGTATAAACTAATGATTTATGTGACCTAGAGGTAGATGCTGGATATACGTGGTTAATTGTGTACGTGGCCAGGTGTGTATGTGGCCAGGTGTTTATGTGGCCAGGTGTGTACGTAGCTGGGTGTGTACTCGGCCGGGGTGACAACAGACATATCACAGTAGCTATGTTAATTTCGTCATAAAACCCTGAACAGGACCTTCAGCTGGGGACGAAAAAAAATGACGAAAAATTGAGGCGATAATTTTGTATTTTATTAACTCTTGAATATTTGACTCTGTAACTGTAACTCTTATAAACTCTTGGATATTTTGACTAACTGTAACTCTTGGATATTTTCACTATGTTACTGTAACTCTTGGATATTTTGACTCTGTAGCTCTCATGAACTCTTGAATATTTGCTCTGTAACTGTAACTCTTTTGAACTCTTGAATATTTGACTGTAACTGTAACTCTTATTGTTTGACTATTTTGTTTACCCTTAGAGGAATATTTTGTTTACCCTTCAGAGGAATATTTTGTTTACCCTTAGAGGAATATTTTGTTTACCCTTTAGAGGAATATTTTGTTTACCCTTTAGAGGAATATTTTGTTTACCCTTTAGAGGAATATTTTGTTTACGTTTAGAGGAATATTTTGTTTACCCTTAGAATATTACGACTGGTTTAATATATATCGTACTCTAAGGACTCAAGGACGTACTCGAGTGAGGCTTGTGACTTCTTAGGTGAGGACGACCATCATCACCACCGTCTCCTTCTCCTCCTCTTCCTCCTCCTCTTCCCCTTCTTCCTCTTCCTCTTCTCTTCCTCTTCTCTTCTTCCTCCTCTTCCTCCTCCTCTTCTTCCTCCTCCTCCTCACTATCAGATGGCAATATTCACCGGTTTGTCCTAGAAGGCTTCAGGACATACGACCATGATGGGAGGAGGAAGAGGAGGTTATGATGGTTCTCAATCGTGGTACAGATTCACTTTTCATTTTTTTTTTTTACATGCGAGTATTTTTGTTGTTTTATTTTTGTTTATCTTGGTGTTTTTGTTTTTTTGTTGCGTTTTATTTACTTGTATGTACTTATTTTTGTTGGTCTGTATCTTACTTTTATTGTTTGTTTTTTCTTTTGTTTTTCCTTTACGTTATATTTCCTATTTTTCTTGGTCTATATTTTCTCATTTTTCTTATTCGGTTTTATTTTTATTTTTTATTTTTAAACCTCCATTATTATCATTTACACTTTTGGGACAGTTATTGAGTGTGTAGTATTAGGTGTGTGGGTGGATATGTTCGGGTGGGTGTGGGTGTGTGTGTGTGGGTGGATATGTATGGGTGTGTGTGTGGTCGTGTTGAGAAGCGTGTGGTTCAATCAGATCAGTCAGAACAGCCGGTCACATAATATTTCCCTTCCTTTAGTGAATCGCTTTATTTATCACTGCCTGAGTTGAAGTGAATTTAGTTATGCGTCTTGTGTCTTCTATACATAACACACAAACACATTATATCGTAGACTATAGGAGTTAATAACTTATGTTAAATTTGATTATCTCTTGAGTTCACGTTAGAGGTGTTTATCCCGTGGCTGAAGGAGTACATCCATTCATCCACTAATATTTTACTCTCATCCACTCCTCTCCTCCCTGGCTCGAGTCCTGAAGCCAGACAGAGAAGTGCTCAGGGTGTCGGACTGATATAATTAATCTCTCTCTCTCATTTGTGGTCGAAAACCTTCTTTATACAGAGGTCACCGCCCGTAACTGTTGTTATATAAGCAGATTGTTCACTGTAACTCTTGTTGTATAAGTAGATTCTTCACTGTTACTCTTGTTGTATAAGTAAATGGCTCACTGTAAATTGCTGTTGCTTAAGTAGATTTCCTCACCGGCTATTAATCGTGTTATTTACCTCTTGTCAGGAGAACTTATATCATCCCACCTGTACTAAATAGCTCCTCGACCTATTTGGACCAGGTGCAATTATGCTCAGGATCTGGATAATCTTCCTCTAGACGAGTTTAAGTCACTTTTTACCCTCTCTCAAACCTCAAGTAGTTATGCAAATGATGGTAGTTTTGTTTTTGTTTTTTGGGGGGAGGGGGGGAGGGAGGGGGAGAGGGTACATATTGCATGGGTGTATTTACAAGGTCGTCTGTTGCATTGGTTTGGTTGTGTGGATGAAAACTGGATGCTAGAAGAGTTGGATGATTTTTTTTTTAGTTTTTTTTCTTTCTTGTGTTGCTTCGTTCATCCATTTGTGGGTTGTTATTCATCCATGTGTTGGTTGGTTATTAATCCATGTATTCTTTATTCATGTGTTGTATTATTCTTATGTATTTTTCATCTCATTTATTTATTGTTTATCGGGTTATTATTTGTAATATTATGATTGATTGGGGAGTTACACACACACACACATACACACATACATATATATACACACATACACAGAACCATACATAAAAACACACACAGAAACACATACACATATATACACATACACAGAAAAAACACAAACGGAAACAAACACACACACACATACACAGAAAAACACACACAGAAACACACACAGAAACACACACACACACACACACACACACACACACACACACACACACACCACACACGCACACACACACATACACACACACACACACACACACATACACACACACATACATATATATATATACATACAGAACCACATAAAAACACACACAGAAACACATACACATATATACACACATACACAGAAAAACACACACACAGAAAACACACATAGAAACACATACAAAGAAACACACACACACACACATAACATACATACACACACACACACATACACACATACATATATATACACACATACACAGAACCATACATAAAAACACACACAGAAACACATACACATATATACACATACACAGAAAAAACACAAACGGAAACAAACACACACACACATACACAGAAAAACACACACAGAAACACACACAGAAACACACACACACACACACACACACACACACACACACACACACACACCACACACGCACTTTTTCCCCCGTTGTCGTAATCAATATTTTTCCACTACTCTATAAACTAGTTCTTGATGATAAGATAACGACACCAAGGTCGAGAGAATGAAGGGAGCCTCAACACGCGGGCGGTGATGACAGCCTCTTATTACACTTAATAATCTTTGATAATTATAACCCAAAACATGGAGGTGTGTCGTGTTTGTTTACTTCTGTCGTGTTTATTTGTCGTTTTTTGTTTACTTGTTTGTTTACTTGAGTTGTTTGTTTTCCTGTGTTGTGTTTGTTTACTTGTGTTGTTTTTGTTTATTTGTATGGTCGTTTTTGTTTACTTGTGTTGTTTGTTTACTTGTGTAGTATTTGTTTACTTGTGTCGTTTTTGTTTACTTGTGTTGTTTTTTTACTTGTCGTGTTTGTTTACCTATGTCGTGTTTGTTTATCTGTGTCGTGTTTGTTTACTTGTGTCGTGTTTGTTTACTTGTGTTGTTTTTTTACTTGTCGTGTTTGTTTACCTGTGTCGTGTTTGTTTACTTGTGTAGTATTTCTTTACTTGTGTCGTGTTTGTTTACTTGTGTTGTTTTTTTACTTGTCGTGTTTGTTTACTTAGCTCTCGTTACGTATATCTTGGCTGCTTGTTTAGTCTATTTACTTGTTTGTTTCTTTATTGTCTTTTTCTTGACTTCAGGACCAAATAATCAATAATTTCTGTTTTTTTCTTTATTTTTAACTTGGACTAAAATAGTAGAATAAATCAATACCTCCTTGGTTTTGTTTTTCTTAGCGCGATAAAAACAAAAAGTTATTCCAATTTTACAAAAGAATAAATTGCGTTTGAAGATTTATTTGAACGTGTGTGTGTGTGTGTGTGTGTACTATTACATTTATATTGCACCAAACCTAACCTAACCTAACCCCTAACCTAACCTAACCTAACCAAACCTAACCTAACCTACCTAACCTAACCTAACCTAGCTTAATATTACGACAGGTGAAGGTAATTTGTTCATTGTTTTATAACTGGGCGTGTTGTGTCCCCCCCCTCCCTCCTCCTCCTCCTACCTCCTTACCCTCCGACCCCCTAACTCCTACTCCTCCCCTGCCGACGTCCCACTCCTCCTCTGATCTCCTACTCCTCCCCTTCAACCTCTTACTCCTCCCCCTTAACCTCCTACTCCTCCCCCTCCAACCTCTTACTTCTCCCCCTTCTTCCCACTTTCCTCAAACCCCTTGGTCTCTCTCAATATTTCTCTTCGGTAAGTCATTATGTCTCTTAGAATTGAGACATAAACAAGACAGATGACAAAACGGCTTCAGCTGTCTCTTTCTCTCTCTCTCTCTCAACACGGTAGCCATAGATAACCTGACTCGTTATATAACTTAAGAGCCTCAAAAATATTATAAACACAACAGTGAATCTTTTTAAAGGTTACTAAAACTCAGATATATTACAGGTAGATCAAGGTGCAGGTGTGGTGAGTGTTGTCGGACGAGGAAAACACATCGGTTGTTGGTCACGTATCATCAAACAGGTGAGTACTGTCTATAGTATTAAGGTCAGAAAGTCTTAAGTTGGTGTCAGGAAGTTTATAGACGTCTTGTGGATGTTTCGTAGTTACTGAACTTGAATTGAGTTTTCGGGGGATTTTTTTATGTCTCTTGTCTGACTCTCGCCCGGAACGCTTCTAGTTGTCGTGTTTTGAAAGTATTAAATTCCTTTATTATCTCCCGAACTGTTATTACTTCCTTCTGATCATTGAGATAACTCCTTTGCGTCTGTTTCTTTGTCTCTTTTTTTATTATGTATTGCTTCTCTATTTATCTGTTTGTGTGTGTCTCTGCCTGTCGGTCCCGCCCTGTCCCCCCGCTGCTGTTAACTCTCTACTGTTGTTGGTTGTCCTGTGGCCTGGGATACAAGTCGTATCTCCCACACTCCACGCGGTCGAGTACAACGAGGTGCGACCTGGCAGCCCCCGATCAGGCCAGACAGAAGAACTCTAACTTAAATCGAATCTGAGTGAGGGAAACACACTGTAATAATGTTAAACACTACGCGACCATGCTGGGTGTGTACCGTATGATCTATGGACTTCAACTACAGTGAATAAGGAACACCTGGAGATTAGCCTCAGCTTAAGTCACTTGATTAAACACCGTAACGTTACCTAGACTATGTTAGGTTAGCTTAGCGTCGTGGTGATTAATCAATGTGAAATAATCAGGTGTTCTAATCATCAAGTAACTTATGAATCACTTTTTATTCCAAACATTCAAGGTTTATATTTTTTTATTGGAAATATTTGGCGGTCAATCGTGTTCGTAAATCACTCGTAAAGACAGTGAAGATGTTGGGGTTGAAGGGGTGACCTCTGCGGTGCCTCACTTGTTACGCTCACCCATTCCGATGATTCGCTGTTTAACTCGACTCTCTCAACCAGTCCCGGATCCGTGTGTGTGTGTGTGTGTGTGTGTGTGTGAGTCAATCTTCTCCACCGCCTCACAACTTTACTCAACAGTCTTTTATGTGGTATTTCTTATGTATGTGTAATGCTTTTTAACCCCTTCACTATGGGGACGTCACTTTTGATATTTTATGTGGTAACGCCAACTGATTTTAGACGAGAAAGAGAGAGAGAGAGAGAGAGAGAGAGAGAGAGAGAGAGACCCGTACACAAGGGGTTAACAAACTGCATCCACTAATAAACTATCGAGGACCAGCAGGAAGATATTTACGTTACGTTACGTTACGATACATTAGGTTACGTTAGCTTAGGTTAAATTTCCTATATGTATTTTCGCTCTGGGAACTTTACTTAAAGACGAGGTTAGTCTCTCAGCAACATGGGATAATCTGGTGTTTTTGTGACATACTACTCAAGAGAAGAAGACTAACGCTTAGGTTGATGACGTGGGTACTCTCCTGGGATGGACAGTCCAGTGTTAGAAGTGTGTTATAATTCACTTGTAAATGGTGGTTTGTGTGTGTATTGTGTGGTCCGAGTTAACTAGCAGTGGCCTCAGTGATACACACACACACACACACACACACACACACACACACACACACACACACACGCACACACACACACTTTTAACAGTCCAGTCATCTCGTGATAAAATCGATAAGCCAGTCATCCTCATATTCCTAACAGGGACAATTTTTAATCATGAACATCCAATTATTTATTTTATTATTTTTTTCTCCTTCTTCTAAACTTACAGAAACTTCTTTTTCCGCCTCCACATCCTTCTACGCATCACTAAACAATATTACAAAAATATAATAATAATAATAATAATAATAATGATTGGACACGATGCTCTGGAATCTGTAGCGGGGTGGGTCACGTCTTCTGTGCCGTTAAGGAAGGACTTTTGTTCTTGTTATGTTTTTGTGGGGGGGTTTTTTTTGGGGAGGGTCGTTGTCGTCGGTAGGTCCTCCGCCCGCCGTTGCTGGTTCATCGGCTGTTGAGACATTACCGAAGGGCGTGTTTGGGGGTGAGGGGTGGGGTGGGGTTGGGGAGGGGGGTGACGTTTGCCGTAGTTAGAGGCGATCTGTGTTCATCTCGAGTAGCTGCCTCCCTTGCCACCCACCCCGCCAATGCTAACCTTGCCACCACCTGCCTTTCTTCCCACCCTCCTGTTACTGCTGACCTTGCCACCCACCCCACCCCTTGCTACTGCATCGCCACCCACCCTTGTTACCACTCCTGGCACCCTCCACCTTTGCCTCTCACTCCTGCCGCCCGCATTCCTAACAAAAAGTCTTCCGGAAAGTCCGATTCAAATAAAAGTCAGAATTGAGGTGATTTTTGAAGGGTTTACCATACAATAATGTCATTTTAATTTCCTCGTTGTAAACTAAAATTTTCCTTCGATAAGTAGTCATGCTCCCTCCCCTCCCCTCCCCCTTCCCCTTCTCCCCTCCTCTCCACCCCTCACCACAACTCAGGTATGTACCACGACAAGTTGAAATTGATTGCCCGTTCAATCTCTTCTTAAAATCAACCCTTTATAAATCAATGGTGACTATGGTTCCCTGTTTTTGTTTTGGGGTTTGTGGGTTAATGAAGCTCTTACGTAATGCTACCATCATTATCGTCGTAACAACACAAAGAAGTTATAGGTATTAGAAACTTATGTCATCGCCCCCCCCCCCTACCTACCTCCTCCTCTACCCTCTACCACTACACAGGGGATTTTTTTTTGAGTCATATTCAAGTGTCACTTCTTGTCACCTTGTATTGGTACCTCAGAATGACACTCACATAACCACTCTCTCTCTCTCTCTCTCTCTCTCTCTCTCAGGTAATGTTAACAGTAAAAAATATCCGTGTTAATATCATATCTTTGTGTTTGTTCCATATTAGTGAGGATTTTAATTTACCAGGTTACGAGAACAGTGACGTAATATACAAGATGAACACAAGATCAGGAATTACTGGAAACGTGTTTAATATTTTAATATATATACCTGTGCCCACCTTTACTTATTAAATATATATCTACTGAAAAAAAGCAAAATTTATGTATATATGTATAAATTCGTGATTCCTGGGACACCTGTACTGCTTATTACAAACACTACACGCCTTCAACACCTGTATGGGAATTCACTTTTTAATTTTAGCGTCTGTGTGAAGGAAGATCTCACTATTTTTTTTTTCCTGAGCCGTGAGACCCGTGAAAGCCGAGATGGTAAGTTGTGAGAGCCGAGATGGTATATGCTGTGAGACGCCTTTATGAGCCATCAGCCGACCCCTCGATGGTAGGTGAGGCTCGTCTAGGAGAGAGCACTGGGAGTTAAGAGACTTTAATACCTCCAAGATCCTCCTTCACGCCCGTCTAACACGCCATTACGGTGACCTGTGTCTTAACCTGGTGACCTTGTGACCTGGTGGTTTGATGTATTGGTTTGGTAGTTTAGTTGCCTGGTTGGTTAGGTTAGGTTAGATTAGCATAGCATTAGGTTAGGTTAACACACCCATTGTAACTTAATTTTTATCACCCCCCTGTGTCCTTACCCTCTCAGGATGGTGAACACGCGGTTTGTTTACAAATATCAGATGGGTACAAGTCACGTGTCTCCAGAAGGTCTATAGGAGGATGGGGGGTGGTTGGACGCAGGTGTGGGGGGTAAGTGTGTGGGGGGACAGGTGTGGGAGGGATAAGTGTGTGTGTATTTGTGTGGGAACAGATGTAGTTGGAGAGAAGTGTGTGGGAAAGGTAAATGAAGAGGACAGGTGTTGGTAGACGAAGCAGGTGCGGGACAGGTGTAGGAAAGGTAAATTTGTGTTAGTAGGGAGACAACAGGTGTGAGACAGCTGCATATAGGAGGGAAAAGATGTGAGTAGGTGACACATAGGCCAAGGAGAGGTGGAACCGGCAGATATGGGAGCGAACAGGTGTGGGCGGGGGATATGTAGGCCAGGGACAGGTGTAGGCTGGACCAAATGTGAACGTGAACAGGTATGGTTATGGACACGAAAAGCCGGGTGTAACTATAGTGAGAAACTGGTGTAGATGTTGAACAGGTGTGGGTGGGGGACAGGTGTGGGTGGGGGACAGGTATGGTGGGGACAGATATGGGCGGAGGACATGTATGGGCAAGTGTGGGTGGGGACAGGTATGGGCAGGTGTGAGGACAGGTATGGGCGTGGGACAGGTATAGGTGGAGGACAGGTATTGACGGGAGGCAGGTGTGGGCGGTGGGACAGGTGTGAGTGGGGGCAGGTATGGGTGGGGCAGGTATGGGCGGAAGACAGATATACAGACGTGGACAGGTGTGGGTGGGGGGGCAGGGCGGGGTGTGGGTGAAGGACAGGTATAGGCAGGGGAGCAGGCGTGGGTGGAAAACAGGTATGGGCGGGGGGCAGGTGTGGGTGGAGGACGGATATGGGCGGGGACAGAATGTGGGTGGGCGGGGACAATACTCACTCACTCAGCTCAGTGGGGGAGGGAGGGATGGGGGAGGGTGGGGAGGGGCATACTGGGGGAGATTCGTCCTCGCGTTTTTCCCCAGGTCAGTTTTTGTGAACGGTCAGTTTCACCGTCGGGGAGGTGCCGTTACTCCTGCTGGTGGCGTGGACGTCTCCCCAGGTGTGCTCCGGCCTTGTCACCTGCTGATTGGTGTTCGTCCAGGGGCTCGGTACCTCATGATCCATCTCCTGAAATTGGATCTTTAATGGGTGAACCGCTTGTCGGGGAGAACTGTTCTGTCGGTGTTATGTGTGTGTGTCGCCTCGTAAATACAGGAGGTTTATCAGTTCTTGTTTTTGTCGATTAATCTCCTTTTGGTGGAGGATTTGTGAGATACTGAGGGAGGGGAGGAGGGGGAGGTTACCAGGTCGACCACGGAGGCTTAAAGGTCGCGCGCGTGAGGTGTGTATCTCGTATTGCCAACACGGAGAGGAGAGGAGGAGAGGAGAGGAGAGGAGGAGAGGAGAGGAGAGGAAAGGTTAGTTGGGGTGGAGAGGGAGTAGAAGTTAGTAGAGCAAAGGGTGTCAGGGTGTCAGGAGAGCAGGGTGTTAGTGGTGTTAGGACGTCAGGAGAGCAGGGTGTTAGTGGTGTCAGGAGAGCAGGGTGTTAGTGGTGTCAGGGCGTCAGGAGAGCAGGGTGTTAGTGGTGTCAGGGTGTCAGGAGAGCAGGGTGTTAGTGGTGTCGGGTGTCAGGAGGCAGGGTGTTAGTGGTGTCAGGACGTCAGGAGAGCAGGGTGTTAGTGGTGTCAGGGTGTCAGGAGAGCAGGGTGTTAGTGGTGTCAGGGTGTCAGGAGAGCAGGGTGTTAGTGGTGTCAAGTCAGGAGAGCAGGGTGTTAGTGGTGTCAGGGTGTCAGGAGAGCAGGGTGTTAGTGTGAGGTGTCAGGAGGCAGGTGTTAGTGGTGTGGTGTCAGGAGGCAGGGTGTTAGTGGTGTCAGGACGTCAGGAGAGCAGGGTGTTAGTGGTGTCAGGATGTCAGAGCAGGGTGTTAGTGGTGTCAGGACGTCACAAGAGCAGTGTTAGTGGTGTCAGGCAGAGCAGGGTGTCAGGTGTCAGAGGCAGGGTGTTAGTGGTGTCAGGGTGTCAGGAGGCAGGGTGTTAGTGGTGTCAGGGTGTCAGGAGAGCAGGGTGTTAGTGGTGTGGTGTCAGGAGAGCAGGTGTTAGTGGTGTCAGGACGTCAGGAGAGCAGGGTGTTAGTGGTGTCAGGGTGTCAGGAGAGCAGGGTGTTAGTGGTGTTAGGGTGTCAGGAGAGCAGGGTGTTAGTGGTGTCAGGGTGTCAGGAGAGCAGGGTGTTAGTGGTGTTAGGGTGTCAGGAGAGCAGGGTGTTAGTGGTGTAGTGTCAGAGCAGGGTGTTAGTGGTGTTAGGGTGTCAGGAGAGCAGGGTGTGTTAGTGGTGTCAGGCGTCAGGAGAGCAGGGTGTTAGTGGTGTCAGGGCGTCAGGAGAGCAGGGTGTAGTGGTGTTAGGGTGTCAGGAGAGCAGGGTGTTAGTGGTGTCAGGGTGTCAGGAGAGCAGGGTGTTAGTGGTGTCAGGGTGTCAGGAGAGCAGGGTGTTAGTGGTGTTAAGGTGTCAGGAGAGCAGGGTGTTAGTGGTGTCAGGGTGTCAGGAGAGCAGGGTGTTAGTGGTGTCAGGGTGTCAGGAGAGCAGGGTGTTAGTGTCAGGTCAGGAGAGCAGGTGTTAGTGGTGTCAGGAGTGTGTGGTGTCGTCAGGAGAGCAGGGTGTTAGTGGTGTCAGGGTGTCAGGAGAGCAGGGTGTTAGTGGTGTCAGGGTGTCAGAGAGCAAGGGTGTTAGTGGTGTCAGGTGTCAGGAGAGCAGGGTGTTAGTGGTGTTAAGGTCAGGAGAGCAGGGTGTTAGGGGTCAGAGAGCAGGTGTTAGTGGTGTCAGGGTGTCAGGAGAGCAGGGTGTTAGTGGTGTGCACAGGGTGTGGTGTCAGGGTGCAGAGCAGGGGTGTTAGTGGTGTCAGGGTGTCAGGAGAGCAGGGTGTTAGTGGTGTCAGGACGTCAGGAGAGCAGGGTGTTAGTGGTGTCAGGACGTCAGGAGAGCAGGGTGTTAGTTGTCAGGTTGTTCGGTGGTTAGGTTGGCACGGTGGTTAGGTTGGTCGTGGAGGGAAAGTTAGTATAGGTAAGTAAAGGAGGAGAGGAGAGGAGAGGAGAGGAGAGGAGAGGAGGTTCTGGTCTTGGAGGGAACTGATGGGGAGGAAGTATTATTAGAAGGAAAGATGGAGGTTAGTAGAGTAGTGAGGAAGGGGGGAGGGGTCAAGGTGGGAGATGAGAGGGAGAGATAACCAGAGAGGATATGTGAAGAGGAGGAGAAAGGTGTTATGAGGTAATGTAGAAGCTTGTAGAGGAACAGGGGGACGCGAGAAGGAGAGGCCACGCCCTTCCTGGCTGGTTGGTGGGTGTATAACCCTCCTCCTCCATCTCGAGGGCGTGGTGGTGGTGGTGGTGGTGGCAGTATTTACCAAGCACTCGTGTCTTGTCAGTGTGGTGGGGAGGACGGCGCGTGCCCGTCTCTAGCACCAGTCAAGGGCACCCCACCCTCCCCCCACCCCCCCACCCTCCCCCCGCCCACTCACGGTTTGCCTCCACCCACCACATTCCTCCACCCTCAAGTTTCCCAAAACAAATGCATTATATATAAACTCAAAAATGTAAAATATAATGTTTTTTTTTTGCGTTACCGTAAGTTAAAGAGAAGAACAATATGATAAATAAAGGTAGAAAATGTTTTTATTTATTTTTATCGCGGAAGGTGTAGTGGTGGGGTAACTTGGTCACCAGAAACTAAACACACACTACTTTAGGTAGGATGGTAGTTAACTGTACACTTTTTTTATAACCTGATGATAATATATAATAACCTTACATGAAGCTGAGCATTATATTGAAGACTGGATAAACTTACACGAAAAAATTAAATGTGATTAAGAGGTGACTTAAGCGTAGCAGGAATGTGATGACAGACCTGGCGAGTAATGAGTAGGAACAGGGTACAAGTCGACCAGTTTAATAATTATGTAGAAAACCAGAATTAATTGACTACAAAACCACTCCTTAACCCTATTAATACGATGACTTGCCTCCTTGAGTACGATAACTTAATCCTTTGAGTACGATAATTTAACCCCTTTAGTATAAGTTAGCCCCTTGATTACGATAACTTAACTGTTTAAGTACGATAAGTTAACCCCTTGAGTACAAAAACTTGACCCTTTGAGTACGTTAACTTAACCCCTTGATTACGATAATTTAACCCTATCATTACGATAATGTAACCCCTTGAGTACGATAATTTAACCTCTTGAATACTATAACTTAACCCCTTGATTAAGATAACACCTTAAGCATAAAAACTTAACCCCATGAGTACGATAACTTAACCCTTTTTTTACGATAATTTAACCCCTTGAGTACGATGACTTAACCCCTTTAGTACTGTGAGTCATCGTACTCCATGGGTTAAGACGATAGACAACAGGAGATGATAGACTTAAGGTATTCCCTGTGACAGTAGAATTAAATTGATTTTTATTATATTCAGTAAAAAAGACACCATTCGCTGTTCACCTGTTTAACCTGTTCACCTGTTCTAAACTAGTCCACCAGCGGCACTGATTACGATTAGCACCTGGGTAAGATGAAACTGGATATAGCGATGATGCTTTGAGATCGATGGTTTAATCTTTTGGGGACGATGGTTTAAACTTTTGTGGACGATGGTTTAAACTTTTGTGGATGATGGTTTAAACTTTTGTGGACGATGGTTTAAACTTTTGAGGACGATGGTTTAAACTTTTGTGGACGATGGTTTAAACTTTTGAGGATGATGGTTTAAACTTTTGAGGATGATGGTTTAAACTTTTGAGGATGATGGTTTAAACTTTTGAGGACGATGGTTTAAACTTTTGAGGACGATGGCTTAAACTTTTGAGGACGATGGTTTAAACTTTTGAGGATAATGGTTTAAACTTTTGAGGACGATGGTTTAAACTTTTGTGGATGATGGTTTTATTTGAGGGACGATGGTTTATTTTGAGGACTATGAAGCCTTTTGGGGACGAAGCAACTTTGAGGACAGTAAAGCAACTTTTGAGGATGATGGTTTAAACGTTTGAGGACGATGGTTTAACCCATCGTCTCAAAAATTCTCAACTTATGAGCACGACTTAAATTGAATATATTGGGTTTCAGCCTATAATTAGAGATATATCGTACTCAAGAATTTAAGTGATCTGTTACTCAAGGGGTTAAGTGATCATGCTGGTGGATTTAAGTCATCGTACTCAAGGGGTTAAGAATCATCGACACTCAAAGGAGTAGTGATCGTACTCAAGGGGTTAAGTGATCGTACTCAAGGTGGTTAAGTCATCGTACTCAAGGGGTTAAGTGATCGTACTCATGGTGGTTAAGTCATCGTACTCAAGGGGTTAAGTGATCGTACTCAAGGTGGTTAAATCATCGTACTCAAGGTGGTTAAATCATCGTACTCAAGGTGGTTAAGTCATCGTACTCAAGGTGGTTAAGGGCAGTATCACCTTAACCACGGGGAAGCAAACGGTACAACAGGATCATGATGTAACAAAAGCCACTAATAAAATAAAAGTTAAATAAAAGTTAAATAAATAAATAAAACAATCAAGAAAAAAAACACCACAGATATAATTAACAATACAGAAAAATTAATAAAAATATCTCCCATAAGACTAATCATTTTATTATGGTTTTATTAAGAAATACTAAAATATTTCTAACATTTTAAATAACTATGTACAGTTAAAAGATTGTGTCATTATATTTAACAAGGATCTCATTGTAGAATTTATATATTTAACTATAAGGTGATAAGAGATGTATATATATATGTGTTTATGAGGGAAGAGAGGACTGAGGGTTGGGTTAGGTTGGGTTGGGTTGGGTTGGAATTTGGGTTGAGTTGGGTTGGGTTGAGGTGCAGGTTAGGTTGGGTTGGGTTGGGTTGGGTTGAGTTGGGTTGGGTTGGTTTGGGTTAGGTTGGGTTGGGTTGGGTTGGTTGGGTTAGGTGGGTTGGGTTGGGTTGGGTTGGGTTGATTAGTCTGGGTTACTTGGGTTGGGTTGGGTTGGGTTGGGTTGGAGTTAGGTTGGGTTGGTTTTGGATTTGGGTTGGGGTTGGGTTGGGTTGGGTTGGGTTGGGTTGGGTTGGAGTTGGGATTGGTCTGGGTTGGGTTGGGTTGGGTTAGGTTGGGTTGGTTTGGGTTGGGTTGGGTTGGGTTGGGTTGGGTTGGGTTGAGTTGGGTTGGGTTAGGTTGGGTTAGGTTGGGTTAGGTTAGGTTAGGTTAGGTTATTTCAATGGAGGTGGTCCCTATATTGAAATGAAGATGGAGTAGTGGTGGTAAGTATTGTAAAGCAGATGGAGATGAATTAGTAAATATAATTGTTTAAAGTTTTCACAAAATATCTCGCATAAACGAAGAAATGTACCAGAACGATGAAACAATATATTTTATACTTTTGTTAATAAAGGGCAACAGAAGACTTAAAATCCCAGGTATTTATATAATTATGGTATAAAAAGGTGCAGGGTTTAGAAATATAATACCGTGTAATACAATATTTACCATTGTCCAGGAAGTAACATAGAGATGAACTTACCATTGTGTTTAGGAATCATTGATCTTGACTACGCCTTTGGTTGAGTAAGTACAGTGTCTTAGGCATATGATTTGAGGAGTCAGAGTATTGAAGAGAGTTACACTGATATCATTACTAACACACATACATAGGTTACACATTTACTCAAAGACAGTGTAAAGTCAGAATTTAAAGAGTACTGCAAGGTGATACTTTTTCGCCTCAGCTGTTTACACTTATATAGGGGGAGGGGGGGGAGTCTTCCAGTTGTGCTCTGCTAATACTCATGAGCAGAGACACTCGGTAGCTCGGTAGAACCAACAGTTAAGCCCATCAACCCAACAATCAGAAATCCTAAGATACTGAGTTCGAATCCCTCCCCAGAATATGAAGTTCTAAATTTAGTGTCTTGTGTTATATTGCTATTCATAAAGAGAACTAAAAAAAAAATATAATAAACATAAGAAAAAATCTCTCAGGGGTTTGTAAATTTCTGGTGGGAAGAGAATAAACATTAAGGTGTTTTGAAGTGAGTAAACATCCTTATTAGCGTTAGGTGAAGGCTGGCCAGCGAGGCTCACTTTGTGGTGTTGTGTTACATAATTAGAGTTTACAGAATGTTGCTTTAGGAACAATGAATATTTTATGACTCACACCTGATATATCTGTCTCCTCTGTGGCGCCTCAAAAAAAAAACACACAATCTTTATTAACCCTGTGTGTACCGTGTGGGGAAATTGAGTATACTGAGGTGACTTTGCTAGAAGACATTCACTTTAATGACAGACATACTTTGTTTTTTAATGGCTTTGTTGGACACATTATGTTCTCCGTCGGTACAAGAGTGTCTGATCATTATCTTCGAAATCAATGGCTTAAATGTCTTCATAATGTACCTGTAAACTGTTCACTATGATTCCCTGGACTCGATTTGGGTTTAGTCGCGGTTCGGTGATTTTCGATGATGTCTTTCTGTGTGATTGGTCGAAAGTTTACAGTAATTGTCGTCGGCACAGATGACCCGACGGCCTCATAATACACCTATACACTCAGGCTCTGTTTCCACATATCCGACTCCTATTCGGCCATTGTGAGACGAATTCCACTCATTTTTTTTGTAATAGTTTGAGTTGTGTAGATGAACAGCGATACACTCCACAACCTCTGGAATTCAATACTTTATGATCGGTTTTGGGAGGAAGGTGACCAACAGAAAATGAGAGCTGGGTGCTGGGGGAAGGTTGGTCACTGTTTCTGTGTTAATAATATAGGGTAGATATTTCCATGTATCTTTGAAAAGTTTTATTTATTCATTTTTTTTTATTTTTTTTTATTTAAATTTACGTTTTTTTTCATCCTTCTGTTAGCTCATCAGTACACATTATCCAAATACTATAATACTTTAAATTTCCTAATGACATTATATCCTAGTTTAACTCTCCTTTACCCTCAATGTGTACAAGTCATGACCTCTCCTTGTTTGACGCTGTTGACCTCATTTGGGTGGGAATTTGTGTGAACGTCTTCAATATTTACCTGATTGGGTCACGTTTATTCTTAATTGTACCTGTGTTTTTTTTTTAATTCTTCCATTCAATTGTTGTGTTCGTGTTTTTTTAATCTCACTAAGTTGATTAGAAAAAATATATTATTTGTAAAAGGAATGTGCATGAGAAGTACAGTCACTTAAAAAAGTATCTATACAAAATTGTGTTGAAAAAATATGACAACGGAGGAATGATTTTGACAACCCTATCGAGACAACAGGAGTCACAGTGTTCATTCTGAAATTCACTTCCCCCCCCTCCTCTCTCCCCCTCCCTTTCCAGTAGAGATAGTTTTTTGAGTGACTCTATGGTGGACAAATGTAAAATAATAATAAAAATAATAAAAAAAACGCAATTACCTGGGGTTAAGTTATGTTATGCTACGTTAGGTCAAATTATACTGTAGTTTAAGTGAAATTATGTAACACTAGGTTAGGTTCTACTAGGTTAGATTAAGTTAGGTAAGATTAACGAAAGGATATTTAAACTACTAATCATCAGGTGAAATAATCTATGGGCTAATAATCTACAGGAAATCCCATACTATCCTGCCAAAACAAGTGTCTTCCCCGTAACATGATATAAAACTATACTGCCACAAAACCTTTCAAACGATTACACAACTGAACATCACTCAAGGCAAGACAAAAGAGAAGAGACATATACATATTATATACTGAAAATAAATCATATCTCAAAACTAAAACTTTGTTAAATATAAAACTGTTTAATATAAGAATAACTTTATAAGGAGAACAAAACATAAAGTGATCTTGTTGTTTATTTTTATATTTGATAAGTTTGGCGGAAATTGACCTCTGGCGAACACGGTGTAATGGTGTGTGTGTGTGGGGAAGGTGTTGACGGGCTAAATAGGGTGGATTATGAAGGAACACACTTAATAGGGTCACGGATTATCAACGATAGTCTAAATATGGCCATAGATTATCAAGAATGTACTTAAAGGGTCAGGAATTATCAAGAACATATCTAATAGGGTCAGGAATTATCAAGAACGGTCTTAATAGGGTCAGGGATTATCAATAACGGTCTTAATAGGGTCAGGAATTATCAAGAACGGTCTTAATAGGGTCAGGGATTATCAAGAACATATCTAATAGGGTCAGGAATTATCAAGAACATATCTAATAGGGTCAGGAATTATCAAGAACGGTCTTAATAGGGTCAGGGATTATCAAGAACATATCTAATAGGGTCAGGAATTATCAAGAACGGTCTTAATAGGGTCACGAACTGCCAAGAACCTGTTTCATTTTGGTGGTGAATCAAGCACGTGGTTCAGCATGATAAAGTAAACATTTAAACTGCATCTTAATAATGGCCTCCCGAAATCTGTTTATCTTCTCGGTTATTCCCAGATAAGAATATATATAAAAAAATAAATAGTAGTTTATCTATGCATTTTGCTGAAGCTATAAAATATATAAGATTATTTGCAGCGCAGTTTGTTTCCTTGTAAATATAAATAAGAATTGTTGTCAGAATTTACGGGTCAGCTGTAGATTAGACACGCTAGTTTATTTTACCTGGATTTAATCACCTTAACGCTTCCTTGAGGTGGGTAGATTAAGTTAGGTTGGTTAGGTTAGGTTAGCAAGAAATTGTTTAAGTCATCAGGTGAAATAAGCTGGAGTTCTTATCTTAACGAAATCCGATTAAACTCCCTAACGTTAACCTAACCTAACCTAACCTAACCTAACTAACCTAACCTAACCCCAACAGGTAGCGTTAATGCTTAATCTTCAGGTGAAATAGAGTAACAAGATTAATCCGAGTAGAAATAATAATGTGTCTTAGAAATTTCTTTATTAAACACTACAAATAAATATCTCCACGCACAGTAAACGAATCATTCACACCTTGTAAAATTTCTTGGTAGTCAAAATATTTAATAACCATTGTCAAAATACCTGATTTATATCTCTTGATGTTGGATTTTGACTATGATAGAATATTATCTTCAGGGCCTCAGACAATGGAACGAGGTTGTGTAAACATGATATCCCAAGCAGGTAAACAAACAATATGATATACCATTATAGGCCTTAGTATTTCCCTACATAAGAGTGATATTGAGGGTTTACAGAGAGTTAGTGTATGTAGTATGGGATTTTGGCTTTTAGTGTATTGTTACATAAGGGTGTTTATACTATAGCTATACCCAACAGTAGAGATTATGCAGTAGTATGGAATTATGGCTCTTAATATTCTTTTACATAAGGGTGGTATAGAGGTAGGTGTGTGTGTGTGCCAAGAGGGAGGAATTCAGTCTTGGGGTCTGGTGTATTAAGGATCTTGACAGGAATATATCGCCTCCCTCTCGTGCGGTATAATGCCACTTGTAGCTGAGCGTGACCTTCCCTCCTCCCCCTCCCCCCTCCCCCCCTCCTCCCCGCCCTTCCTTGGTATGTTGAAACACTAATATTTTTGGTGTTTCTCTCTACAAAGTGTGAAAGTTGTCAGGGTGTTGTGTTGTGTTGTGGGGTCAAGATATCACGGAGATCACCTGGAGATACACACACACACACACACACACACACACACACACACATACACACACACACACACACTATTTTGTCTTGTACTCAGTGTTATTGTTCGTTAGAGTACAATTTTTTTTATTTTTTTTTTTACACAGCCAAACTCGTCTAATGATCGTTAATACACACAAAATTTTTTCTAATCGTGTGTAAAAAAGACACGGGGAGGTCTTTCGAAATAGGACCAGGTTGTTTGGTTATTCCCGGAACGACAAATTATTCACTTTTCGTCCTCCTCTTTATTCATTTTGTGTCTTGTGTTTACGGGAGAGAGAGAGAGAGAGAGAGAGAGAGAGAGAGAGAGAGAGAGAGCAGCTGATTTGTGTTGACACGTGATGCAGTGTAGCCCATTCATGAGAAGTTTGTGTGTGTATGCGCGCGTGTGTGTGTGTGTGTGTGTGTGTGTGTGTGTGTGTGTGTGTGTGTGTGTGTTAGTGTGCGTGTGTGCG
This sequence comes from Homarus americanus, assembly GCF_018991925.1. Taxonomy (NCBI): domain Eukaryota; kingdom Metazoa; phylum Arthropoda; class Malacostraca; order Decapoda; family Nephropidae; genus Homarus; species Homarus americanus. The sequence continues at coordinate 102,516 of NW_024740795.1, read as the reverse complement.
TATCGGTGAAGCAGGATCTTAGGGCCACACCTGTCTCCTCCTGAGGGCCACACCTGTCTCCTGAGGGACACTGGTTTACTCAGCAATAATCCTCCACTGATATATTACTCAATAATTGCTGGTTGATCTTGTCCACTCATCATTGTGTCTGGTGTGTTTATATCTTAATTATAATACTTGAATTTAATGTTATCGCAGCTATGTTATATTTTATTGTCTATTGTTAATAATACTCGTTTGTATCACCTTTAATTTCCTTCATTCTCATTGCTTATTCTTTCTTATTCCTTTCTCCTTCAATCTCACTTTCAACTGATTTATTTTTGTTTGTAAAGTAAACATTGAATTTATTGCTCCGTCTCTGAAACACGTGTAAACACCTGTAATGTTAATCGGAGTCAAACAGGTGTAAACATTTGTCGTAAGCTGGTGTTAACTTTGTATGTTATAAAGTAATACGTGGTCAGGTCCCACCAGTGAATGACGTTGTGTCGGCAGGTCACACCAATAAGAGACCTTGTCGTGTCGTTAACTCAACCCACTAGAGGAACTTTGTTGTCGTTACCTCTCACCCCAGTAGAGGAACCTTGTCGGTGTAACTTCACCCCACAAGACTAGAAGCCTTGTCGTGTCGTCAACTCAACCCACTAGAGGAACTTTGTCGTGTCGTGACCTCACCCCACTAGACTAGAGAACCTTGTCGTGTTAACTCACCCCAGCAGAGGAACCTTGTCGTGTCGTTACCTCACCCAGTAGAGGAACCTTGTCGTGTCGTCAACACTAGAGGAACCTTGTTGTGTCGTCAACACCCCCCCTAGAGAACCTTGTCGTGTCGTCAACTTACCCCCCTAGAGGAACCTTGTCGTGTCGTCAACTTACCCCCTAGAGGAACCTTGTCGTGTCGTCAACTTACCCCTAGAGGAACCTTGTCGTGTCGTCAACTTACCTAGAGGAACCTTGTCGTGTCGTTACCTCACCCCAGTAGAGGAACCTTGTCGTGTCGTCAACTTACCTAGAGGAACCTTGTCGTGTCGTCAGGTCACAGCACAAAAATAATGAAACTCAATCCAGATATTGTATTTCAGACTCCTCGACCTTAATCGCTGATCACGCCCAGCACGACCTAGGACACAAAGCTCTCCTGCCCTAATAGGTCTTACAAGGACAGTTTTCCCCGCCACCTACGAGTAAGATATGGAAGCTCGTCCTACTGAGGCGTCATGGATCCCTTTTAGTAGTAGGTGCGTCGCTAAGCTCTATGAATGACGGTCGTGACTGATTTGGGTGTTGGTGAGTGGAGGGAGGGGGCTAATCTGGATCTTGGTGATGAAGAGTTGGATTATCTCTAATCTCTCTCTGTTATCTCTATCTCTCTGTTATCTCTATCTCTGTTATCTCTATCTCTCTATTATCTCTCATCTTTACTATCTCTCATCTCTATTATCTCTCATCTCTACTATCTCCCATCTCTATTATCTCTCATCTCTATTGTCTCCCATCTCTATTATCTCTCATCTCTCTTTCTCATATCAATCGCTTAAAGATAACACGACAATGTTTTTGGAGAGACTGTGTAGTGTGTCTGTCTTGCCTGCCAACCTGCCTGTCTGTCTGTACTGTGTAGCCCCCTTCCCATCATGCCATCAATAATGTCCTCCTCCTCCTCCTACTCCAACTCCTCCTCCTCCTCCTCCTCTCCTCCTCCTACCCCTCCCTCCTCCACCCCCTCCTCCTACTCCCTCACCCTCCTAATGCCTTAAGGTTCTCTCAGATAATGCCACATGATCACAAGCACGTACAATAATTCACCTCCTGGACATCCCTCGAGAATTATTGTAATACATTTTAGTTTATTATAATGTACCTGGTGGGGGGGGGTGGGGGTGAGATGGGGAGTGATGGGGGACCTGTTTGTCATATTTGGTGAGTGAAGTTTTTATTTTATTCTTTCTTTGTTTAATTTAATTTTCTTTTTCTTCATATTCTACCTTTTTTTTTCTTCGTCTTTTCCTCCTTCTTCTTCTTTTTTTTATCCTCCACCTTCTTCTTCTTTTTCTTCATCTTCGCCTTCTTCCTGTTCTTCATATTCCTCTCTCTTTTTTGTTCATATTCTTCTTTCTTCTCCTAACTCTTTTTCTTTATCAATAACTGTACACTAGACGTTTATTAATGTGGGAATAGAGAAGAATTGTTGATAAATACATAAATAAGGACATAAGATACATCACTGAACAGAAGGCCGTGATAAGTGAACAATGAAGTGAACAATAAGATACAAATGAACAACAGGGATATTGAGGAACAGGAAGGTTGAACATTGAACGAGTAGGAGGAAGGGACGGAGGGAGGGAGTATGGGCGGGTGGGTGTGAGGGCGGGAGGGAGTGAGGGTTGGGGAGAGGGGTGGGGGAGGTGGGAGGAGTATGGGCGGGTGGGTGGAGGCGGGAGGAGTGAGGGTTGGGAGGGTATGGGCAGGTGGGAGTAAGGGTTGGGTGGGAGATGGTGCGGTGGGTGTGAGGGCGGGAGGGAGGGGTTGGGAGGGAGTATGGGCGGGTGGGAGTAAGGGTTGGGTGGAGTATGGTGCGGGTGGGTGTGAGGGCGGGAGGGCTGAGTGCATGTTGGAAAGTCATAGGTTATTGGAGCGACACCCAAGGCCATCACCCCTGGAATGTTGGGCGGTGGTGGGTGGTGGGCGGTGGTAGTGAGTGATGTTGATGGTGGAAGTGTATGTGTATGTGTGGTGATGATTGGTAGGTTGGATGTTGGTAGTGATGGTTTGTGGTTGTTGTGGGGTGGTGTGGTGGTGGTTGTGGTTGTTGTGGGTGGTGGTAGTGATGGTTGTGGTTGTTGTGGGTGATGTGTGGTTGTGGTTGTCGGTGGTGGTGGTGGTGGTGGTGACGGTAGTAGTAGTAGTGGGTTGTGGTAGTGGTACTCTCCTTCCATTGTACCACACCATACTTGACCAGAAATGTACCACACATACGCAGGCTCCTTTGCGTGCTGTGGTGAGTGGGTGAGTCAATGAGTGAGAGAGAGAGAGAGAGAGTGTGTGTGTGTGTGTTCTGCAAGCAGGTAATCTCATCACCATACAGACGAGCATGAATCACTCGCGGGGAATATCATTATCAGGAGGAGGAGGAGGAGGCTACCGATTACCTTGACCACCCTGATTGCCTTCACCTGGGTTAATGAGGGTCAGCCTCTTCAGCTATCAATAGGGAGGAGGGGTCACCCTTTTTACTCCATGAGAAGGGGGAGGTCAGCTTCTCATGCCACCCACTAAGAGAAAGTCCTTCGAGTTCCATCCACAGGAGGTGGTCAGGCTCGTGTGTCACTTATAGAGGAAGGTCAGCCTCGAGCTCCACCTACAGAGGAAGGGTCAGCCTTGTGCGCCACCCACAGGGATAGGCGTCAACCATTTGTACCCTCGGCGGGGGGTCGTTTGAAAACCTGCTCTTCATTTATTTTCTCGCCAACAATTTCACCTCCAGAACTACTACACCCTCACACCACACCCTCACACCACACCCTCACCTACACCCACATTACACCCTCACATTACACCCTCACGTTACACCCTCGCGTTACACCCTCACACTACACCCTCACGTTACACCCTCACACTACACCCTCACGTTACACCTTCGTTACACCCTCACACTACACCCTCGTTACACCCTCGCGTTACACCCCTCACACACTACACCCTCACTTACACCCTCACGTTACACCCTCACGTTACACCCTCCACTACACCTTCCCTCAACATCCTCCCACTACAACCCTCCACTACACCCCTCACACTACACCCCTCACACTACACCTTCTCTCTACACCCCTCCTACACCCTCCCACTACACCCCTCACACCACACCCCTCACACTACACCTTCCACTACACCCCTCACACCACACCCTCACACTACACCTTCCTCTACACCCCTCACACTACACCCCTCCCACTACACCCCTCACACTACACCCCTCACACCACACCTTCCCTCTACACCCCTCACACTACACCCCTCCACTACACCCCTCACTACACCCCTCACACACTACACCTTCCCTCTCACACCCCTCACACTACACCCCTCCACTACACCCCTCCACACTACACCCCTCACACTACACCCCTCACACACACCCCTCACACTACACCCCTCACACTACACCCCTCACACTACACCCCTCACACAACACCCTCACACTACACCACATTAACTCCGGGCACTTTAGACATTGGAATCTTCTCTAAATTGTTGTAGTGCATTATTAAAAGAAAGCCTCATTAACATGCGTGTTTAGTTACGTGTTTTAAAAAGCTCAGTACATTATTAAAGAATACTCATTTACATACATATTGACCGTGCCACCAACAGCGGGACGGAGTATTTTTCCCCTGTGTTGTGGAAGTACGTGCGTTTGCGTGTGGCTAAAATACCGTAACTGAGGAACAAGTTTTGAGAATGATCACCAAACTAACTTAGTCCACCCGATGAAGTTGTGGTCCAAATCTCCTGTAAAAGATCTACCAAATGTTACAATAATAATAAGAGCTTTTCAGAGGTTAAAAACAACGATGATATTATTTTAGACTAACTACCCCACTAGTAGTTAGATGTTTGCCCTGCCATGGTAACAGTTCGCGAGTAGGTGAACAAACGTCAAGATACGAGAGCTGTGAACAAGAGCTAATGCGGTGCCATCAAGGCTTATGTTCACTGTATCATTAAGCATCCCGTCTTCACTTTATAGATCCGGTGTGTAATGTAACCACAAAAACCTAATCGTTCTCAACATTTTACATTCATCTCACGACCTGAATGCCTTTACTTATACAGTAAAGGAATTTCAGTAATCACTCGATAGACATTGACTATATGCAAATGAACACAGAGAAAAATTATTATTGCAGCCTCAACCAGTTAATGCTTTCGGTCTTCACTAATTGTTCTTCGCAATAATCTGATCGTCACATAGTTTGTATTAATGAGCCAACAGGTAAATCGTTTTCCCATTAAGGTATAATTATATTTTAAGGTAGAATTTTCAATAATTTTCTTACCCTTGACAAACAGTTATCGACAAGAGTTGCCTTGAGATAATATAAATAAACGAAAGGCGTCTTGATGCAGTATCAGTGTCCAGCCAATCCCGGAAATCCTGGTAGGGAGGGACCACTCACTCATACACGGGGGTGGGGACGGGCGTTGTGTCCTGGCTGGTCTGAGGAGGAGCACCACGGGACGCTCCTCAATATCAAGGCCCAGACGTCGATACAGAAGAGGCGCGGTCTCCTGGTCTGTGACGCATAGACACACACTTGGACATGACAAAAAACACCACCCCCCCTCCTTCAGCTACGCCAGCGGGGGATATAAACATAACCGCTGTACTTTCACAATTACCGGCAGAGCTCACAGCTGGCGGCTACCACGAACCTGGCCAGAGAAACCCATTACGACTCACCAACAGCTTAAAAACTAAACTCGGGGGGCAGTAAATGACCACGAACCTATTAAACTTGACAAAAAAACAACATTCAACAGCACAGAGCCTTGACCTTTGCTTCACTAACTTGCAACAGCTGTAATACCACTTTAGGCATAACAGTGTTTTACTTGTACTAAAATAAACACTAAAAGCTTCAATAACGATCATAGACACAGGGATTCTCTTAAGTACACTAAATGACTATATTTTCCCTGAGAAATACCGTAAATCAATAGGAGTATTAATTTATATAAAAGTACTTCATATAATATTCCAAATAACGAGAAATTCGTTTAATGGATAACATAATGTATCTAATGCGTCGATTCAGTTTTTTGTAAGATCTTAATTTGTAACGTAAACGAAGCTACCTGACGAACAAGCACTGAACCACCCACTGACACACTCATCACCATTGAATTGTTAATGCACAAAACATAAAATAAAAAGAAGATTAAAGTCCTTGAATTATCAGGAGTTGGTGTCATATATCTTCACCTGTTGTGAGTTACACCTAGGAGTGAATAGCCTCTTACCGCCACCACCTGTGTAGTAATGACTTGTGTTGTGTTCACCTTCATCACAAATTTCCATCCTTGATTTACGAGGCATCAACATTACTCGGGGAATTTACCTAAAGCCTCCCCCTCCCCCTCCTCCCCGTCTCATTCCTCTCTATATTTACCTTCACATTCCTCCCACACACCTGCGGGCCCTGCCGGAGTCAGTGTAGCACATTGGGGCAAGTGATTGTGGCACAGTGGGGCAGGTGATTGTGGCACAGTGGGGCAAGTGATTGTGAGTGTGGCACAAGCGGGCTAGGTGATTGTGAGTGTGGCACGGGCAGGTAGGTGGCACCACGCCCACCCGGCCAGTCACGACCAGGTGGAGGTCAGCACGTGCTAACAGCTGATGATCTCGGGTAACTCACGAGTGCAACAAAGGGCAGCAGAGGGCGTAGCCGGGGAGGGGCGGGGAGTGAGGGTGATGGGTATGGGGGTGAGAGGAAGAGGTAGTCAGACCGCGAACACTTCACCCCTTCCCCCCCACGTCCACCCCTCCGTCAATAGCCAAGGCGATCGCTAGGGAAAACGAGGAGGAACCCCAAATACTCACTATAGAAGACCTTCCCCACACGCCCTGTTACTACACCCACACCTCCTTCGGGAACTAGTGCAGGGCTTAGCTGGGGAGGGGTGGGGCTTGAGGAAGACCCCACAACATAAGAGGACCTCCTTCACGCTCCACATCCTGCACCTTCATCTCCTTCAGTAGCCAACTTGTCTACGCCTACAGGAAGCTTAAAAAAAATCGACATGTGTAGTCAAGATGTGTGTGTGTATGTGTGTGTGTGTTTTTGTAGGAGAGGGCCTCAGGTCAGGGTGAGGGGAGAACAATGGGCTTTGGGGCGCGGCAGGGTGGTGTAAGGGCAGCCCTGGACACCCACAACAAGAGAGAAGCGTGACGCAGGGTGAAAGGTCTAGAGCACGCACGCTAATGGATCACACTCCTGACTTTTCCTGTTGAGAGTATCAGGGGGGGTGGTCGGGTGGCTGGCTGTGGCTTTTCACTGTATATGTCCTGTATTCGTGCTGTAACCTGATGCACGTATACTGTATATGCCCTGTATTCGTGCTGTAACCTGATGCACGTATATTGTACAGTATATGCCCTGTATTCGTGCTGTAACCTGATGCATGTATACTGTATATGCCCTGTATTCGTGCTGTAACCTGATGCACGTATACTGTATGTGTCCTGTATTCGTGCTGTAACCTGATGCACGTATACTGTATATGCCCTGTATTCGTGCTGTAACCTGATGCATGTATACTGTATATGTCCTGTATTCGTGCTGTAACCTGATGCACGTATATTGTATATGCCCTGTATTCGTGCTGTAACCTGATGCATGTATACTGTATATGCCCTGTATTCGTGCTGTAACCTAATGCACGTAGACTATATTTCATTCCTGGAGGTGAAATGGCTCATGTTGTCGAAAGTTAGGTGGTGGTGGTGTTACACGTTAAGTATTTCAACATCGCCTGAAACCTTTTAAGAACTGTTTACTCTCTTGAAAGGTCAGTTGATACACATATCATAGACCTTTATACTTATACTTAAACACCATATAAGTAAAATAAGTAAAAATCCCTTAATAAGTAGATATTTATACTCATTAGATATATAAGGTTTCCAAGTGTACTAATGTATATGTAAATAGACACACATATATACATTCGTGTGTATATACATTTATACATATTCATAAATAAACATAAATAGTGCATTGTTTTGTTACCTTATCTACCTGTAATTAAAGGATAATTATGTAGATTATTAATGAAAGGGTTAAAGTGTGATATCAATTTTCTAGTTTAGTTTCAGGTACACAGTTATTGTATTACCTGAAGATTAGACACCTTAGTTTATTTTACCTGTTGATTAGTTATTCTAAACGCTACGTGAGGGGGGAGTTAAGTTAGGTTTAGTTAGGTTAGGTGAGGTTGTGGTTAGATTAGGTGTGGTTAAGTTAGGTTTGGTTAATTTAAGTTTTGTTAGGTTTAGGTTCAGTTAGGTTAGGTTAGCGTTAGGTTAGGTTAGGTTAGGTTAGGTTAGCGTTAGGTTAAGTTTAGTTAGGTAAGGTTAGATTAAGCTTGGTCAAGTTAAATTAGATTAGGTATGTTAGGTTAAGTTAGCGTTAGGTTAGGTTAAGTTCGATTAAGTTATATTAGATTAGGTAGATTAGGTTAGGTTAAGTAAAAAGTTCAACTTAGGTAAGATTAGATTAAGTTATGTTTGGTTAGGTTAGGTTAGCGTTAGGTTAGGTTAGGCTAGGTTAGGTTAGGCTAGGTTAGGTTAGGCTAGGTTAGGTTAGGTTAGGTTAGGCAAGCGTTAGGTTAAATAAGTTAGGATGCCTTTACGTGATCCCAAAACAATCTTATCTGTACTGAACCAGAAAATTACAGAAATTCATAAAAACATTGAAAAATACACACAAAAGATACTGTATTCTGAGTAGTAAAGATAAAGACCTTAATTACATGATCGTAGGGGTGTTTAAGACGAGTAATTTGACTTGTAAACAATAGGTATGTTTTTAAGAGATAATTGTATGATATGTTGTGTTTACTGTAATTTATTGTATTGTAGTTTTGTATTTTCATGTAATTTATTGTATTGTAGTTTTGTGTTACGTTTAATTAATTTATTGTGTTGTATTTCGTCCAAATCAATGTATTGTAGTATTGTATTTCTCTTAATGTACTGTAGTATTGTATTTTACTTAATGTATTGTTGTGTTGTATTACGTTTTACTATATATATTGGAGTATTGTATTTCGTCTAAATCAATGTATTGTAGTATTGTATTTTACTTTATGTATTGTAGTATTGTATTTTACTTAATGTATTGTACTATTGTATTTTACTTAATGTATTGTACTATTGTATTTTGCTTAATGTATTGTAGTATTGTATTTTACTTACTGTATTGTAGTTTGTATTTCCTATAATTTGTAGTGTAGTATTGTATTTCACTTACTGTATTGTAGTATTGTATTTTTACTTCATGTATTGTAGTATTGTATTTTACTTCATGTATTGTAGTATTGTATTTTACTTCATGTATTGTAGTATTGTAATTTACTTCATGTATTGTAGTATTGTATTTTACTTACTGTATTGGTATTGTATTTTACTTCATGTATTGTATTGTATTTTACTTCATGTATTGTAGTATTGTATTTTACTTCATGTATTGTAGTATTGTATTTTACTTCATGTATTGTAGTATTGTATTTTTACTTCATGTATTGTAGTATTGTATTTTACTTCATGTATTGTAGTGTGTATTTTACTTCATGTTTGTAGTATTGTATTTTACTTACTGTATTGTAGTATTGTATTTTACTTCATGTATTGTAGTTTGTATTTTACTTCATGTATTGTAGTATTGTATTTTACTTCATGTATTGTAGTATTGTATTTTTACTTCATGTATTGTAGTATTGTATTTTACTTCATGTATTGTAGTATTGTATTTTACTTACTGTATTGTAGTATTGTATTTTACTTCATGTATTGTAGTATTGTATTTTACTTCATGTATTGTAGTATTGTATTTTACTTCATGTATTGTAGTATTGTATTTTACTTCATGTATTGTAGTATTGTATTTTACTTCATGTATTGTAGTATTGTATTTTACTTACTGTATTGTAGTATTGTATTTTACTTACTGTATTGTAGTGTTGTATTTCGTGTATGGGCTGAAGGTGATCCACTCCTTCTTGGTATAGTTTATGGACGTGTAAGACAGAGCTGGGTTCATGGCTGGTGGCCCCAGTAACGTAGAGTTTCTTAAGTGTTACGTGAAGTCTGGTCTGTTCGTGCCTAACCCAACCCACCCAACCCAACCCAACCCAACCCAACCCAACCCAACCCAACCCAACCCAACCCAGCCCAACCCAACCCAACCCAACATTAGTTTTGTTTGAGTGAGTTAAATGTTAATTAATGTATTTTTCCCAAATATTGTATTAACTCCGATACATTGATTCTAACTTTGGTGATCGTAAATCCCATTTAACCAAAGAAGTTAATTTTCTCAACTTGTTCACCTCATCTCACCTTAATAAACCAGTCAGGTGAACAGTATTATTAGTTGGTTGTATAAGAACTTATGATGATGTTTTAGTTCACCTTATATAACATAATGTAAAGAGTATTTTCTTGATCCAGGGGTAATGAGTATTTTTGTTCAACCTGTGGTGGAATGGTTAGTTATACTCGCCTCACAAGCTAGTGGTCCAGGGTTCACTCCCCCTCAAGGTAAAAAACTTTAGGTAAGTTTCTTTATGCCATTTGCCTCTGTCTACCCAGCAGTAATTGGGGATCTGAATGTTGCCTGAATGTTAATGGATTTACGGGTCGTGTTCCGGGGTAATGGTTAACCAGTGTAGTTGGCGAGTTGTCCAGTCTTCTTAGGTCACACAGCTCGTTAACTCAGGGTGTGGTTGTAGGTGACAGATTCTACACAGCCTCGAAACACAAGGGGCGACCATTATTATATTTATTAATGAGAGAGTGTTCTAGGTGTAGGGTCAGTCGTCGTGTGACCCTAACTGTTATAAGTCAGGGTTCTGTACTAGTCTCTCTTCTCTTGTAGGGTTCAAGGGTCTTTACTCACTTTCCAATATGCTCCTCTTGTGTTCCTCTGTTCTTCTCTTATGTTCAAGATCGTTCTCTTAGTTCACTTTTGTTCATCTAATATTTTTTGTTCATTCGATATATTTTTTCTTATAGCGTAAAGTCCCTGAAAGACAGCTACCTCAGTTTATTTCACCTGAAGATTAGCTAACCTAACTTAACGTAACCTTAACCTAACCTAACCTAACCTAGAGTAACGTAACCTTAACCTAACTCCCCCAGGTAGCGTTATGGCGGTTAATATTCAGGTAAAATAAGATGGTTTGCGTAATCTCTGATCCCTTAGGTCTATACATATAGCTATTTTAAAAGAACACTTGTTTTTACACGTATGACACACTATGACACCACCTGACACTCTTCTACGTATGACACACTATGACACCACCTGACACTCTTCCTACACGTATGACACACTATGACACCACCTGACACTCTTCCTACACGTATGACACACTATGACACCACCTGACACTCTTCCTACACGTATGACACACTATGACACCACTGACACTCTTCCTACACGTATGACACACTATGACACCACCTGACACTCTTCCTACACGTATGACACACTATGACACCACCTGACACTCTTCCTACACGTATAACACACTATGACACCACCTAACACTCATCCTACACGTATGACACACTATGACACCACCTGACACTCTTCCTACACGTATGACACACTATGACGCCACCTGACACTCCTACGTATGGCACACTATGACACCACCTGACACTCTTCCTACACGTATGACACACTATGACACCACCTGACACTCTTCCTACACGTATGACACACTATGACACCACCTGACACTCTTCCTACACGTATGAACACCACCTGACACTCTTCCTACACTATGACACCACCTGACACTCTTCCTACGTATGACACTATGACGCCACCTGACACTCATCCTCACGTATGACACACTATGACACCACCTGACACTCTTCCTACTATGACACACTATGCCTACACTCTTCCATGACCACCACCACACCTTCCCACACTATGACGCCATCTGACACTCATCCTACACGTATGACACACTATGACACCACCTGACCTCTTCCTACACGTATGACACACTATGACACCACCTGACACTCTTCCTACACGTATGACACCACCTGACCTCTTCCTACACGTATGACACACTATGACACCACCTGACACTCTTCTACTATGGCACACTATGACACCACCTGACACTCATCCTACGTATGACACACTAGCACCACCTGACACTCATCCCCACGTATGACACACTATGACACCACCTGACACTCTTCCTACACGTATGACACACTATGACACCACCTGACACTCTTCCTACACGTATGACACACTATGACACCCCTGACACTCTTCCTACACGTATGACACACTGACACCACCTGACATTCTTCCTACACGTATGACACACTATGACACTCCCTGACATTCTTCCTACACGTATGACACACTATGACACCACCTGACACTCATCCTACACGTATAACACACTATGACACCACCTGACATTCTTCCTACACGTATGACACACTATGACACTCCCTGACATTCTTCCTACACGTATGACACACTATGACACCACCTGACACTCATCCTACACGTATGACACACTATGACACCACCTGACACTCATCCTACACGTATGACACACTATGACACTACCTGACATTCTTTCTACACGTATGACACACTATGACACTACCTGACATTCTTCCTACACGTATGACACACTATGACACCACCTGACACTCATCCTACACGTATGACACACTATGACACTACCTGACATTCTTCCTACACGTATGACACACTATGACACCACCTGACACTCTTCCTACACGTATGACACACTACTTATTTTCCACCTGACACTCTTCCTACGTATGACACCACCCTGACACTCTTCCTACACGTATGACACCACCTGACACTCTTCCTACGTATGATGACACACTATGACGCCACCTGACACTCATCCTACACGTATGACACACTATATTTACCACCTGACACTCTTCCTACACACATGCGACACACTATGACACCACCTGACACTCTTCTACACGTATGACACACTATGACACCACCTGACACTCATCCTACACGTATGACACACTATGACACTACCTGACATTCTTCCTACACGTATGACACACTATGACACTACCTGACATTCTTCCTACACGTATGACACACTATGACACTACCTGACATTCTTCCTACACGTATGACACACTATGACACCACCTGACACTCTTCCTACACGTATGACACACTATGACACCACCTGACACTCTTCCTACACGTATGACACACTATGACACCACCTGACACTCATCCTACACGTATGACACACTATGACACCACCTGACACTCATCCTACACGTATGACACACTATGACACCACCTGACACTCATCCTACACGTATGACACACTATGACACCACCTGACACTCTTCCTACACGTATGGCACACTATGACACCACCTGACACTCATCCTACACGTATGACACACTATGACACTACCTGACATTCTTCCTAAACGTATGACACACTATGACACCACCACCTTTGTCTTCCTGTTTCGTATAATAATTATTTGCTGTCGACCACATTTAATTGCCTTCCTCTTGCGCTTCATGACTTGCCATCAGAAGTCCTTAGTTTTTCTTCCTTACCTGTGAGACGTGTCCACCTGTTCTTCATCTGCTTCTAACTGTGTTGTTGTACAAGAACAGTTTTGTAGTTGTTAATAAATGTATTTCTGTTGTATTAAAAAGATATGTTTGTTTTTAAATAGATTGAGGGTTTTTATTTGTAATATTAGTGTCATAATTGTTACTGAATAAACATAGATGCTATTTACCTATGATTTAGGAATGGTTAAGTCTTGTTAATGAGGGTAAAGGTGTGATATAACAGCAGGTGAACAATTAAGTACCCTCATTAATAAACACGTTCTAAATTCTTATATATTCAGAGAGAGAGAGAGAGAGATAAAAAAAATAGTTGATATAACGTGTTCTCTTCCTTCTCGTTGAAAGATATTAATAAACCGGAGAAAAAATACAAGAGATTCAAATTCCCAGTAAGACATTGTCAATAACGTCATTTTCTTACTGGGAGAAACAACAATAATATTCACTTTTTCTTTCATTTCATAATACTTGTCGGTGGAACTAAATTGCTTATGGGTTCAGTTTATGTAAGGTTGTTAACAGAAATGGAGGAAGAAGTGTCAGCTGAACGACACGAGCCTGTTGTTTACCTGCTGGTGTTGTACAGGTGGACGATTAACAGGTGTTGTGCAGGTGGACGACTAGTAGGTGTTGTGCAGGGGACGATTAACAGGTGTTGTGCAGGGGACGATTGGCAGGTGTTGTACAGGTGGACGATTAACAGGTGTTGTGCAGGTGGACGACTAGCAGGTGTTGTGCAGGGGACGATTAACAGGTGTTGTGCAGGGGACGATTGGCAGGTGTTGTACAGGTGGACGATTAACAGGTGTTCAGCAGGGTGGTTGATTAACAGGTGTTGCAATACATTAAACCACCCTCACCTTGTGCCACACACAGCGACCTCACCCAGTGACCACCCTCACCCAGCGACCACCTCACCAGCAGTGCCTACTGTTCACCTGCATGCGACCCACCCACCACAGCCACCCTCTACCCTGGCGACCACCCTCACCCAGCGACCACCCTCCCACCCATGACCCCACCTCACCAGCAGCCACCCTCACCCAGCGACCACTGCCCTCACTAACGACCACCCTCACCCAGCGACCACCCTCCACACCCCGGCTGGGTGACAGTGCTGCACCAACCACGCCCACTTACTGCAAGCTTACACACCTACTCCTATCACACTTGCTAATGACCCCCCTCCCCTCCCCACACACACGCCACGTTACAACACCCACAAAACCACTGCACACACTCTTACAACACCTTTACTCACACACCCACACCACACTCTAAAACGCCCACACACTTTCTTATACTCGTCTACACGTACATCACCTCCATGACAGACAGACACATAGAGACAGACAGACAGACAGACAGACACATAGAGACAGACAGACAGACAGACAGACAGACAGACAGACACATAGAGACAGACAGACAGACACATAGACAGACAGACAGACAGACAGACACACACACAGACAAATAAATGAAGTTACGCAGACGACCAACCATTGCTGGTCACCGTGAGGGCGTCACAGTTACAAACATCCCATCACTTGCGTCACACCTTCGTAGAGGCATTGGTAACGGGAAGTGATGTGACGCAAGTAGGGCGAGAGGTAGAGACAGGGAGGTGAGGTGACGCAGGTAGACGGTAGAGACAGAAGAGAGGGAGAAACTAAACCGGTGTGACAGAAACAGACAGACACAGACAGACAGACAGACAGGAAAAGAATTACAGAAAGAAGACGGAAAGTTAAGACAGTAATAAAAAGAAGATCCAAAGACAACGAAGAGATAAAACAAAAGGAAGAAAAATAATACAAAAAATAATCGCAAATAAAAACCCACATTAGAAAAAATAACTTAAGTATACAAATGATAAGAAACATGAAATAACATTTAAGAATGAAAATGAAAACAGAATAACTTGAGAGGGAGAGTGACAAGAGAATAACAACTGGGTGTAGAATGAAGGAAAAACAAGACTAGGAAAGGTATGAAGAAATAAAAGAGACCAAGTAAACGAGAAAAACAACGTGAGGCAACATTAACAAAAGAGGCAGAGGAACCAAATCAAGAGACGCAGAAGGAGACGCCGCAGCCGGAGGAAGAGGAGGAGGAGGAGTGTTGTCTCATGGACGAAGTGGGGCGGCGTTGATGGTGCCGCCGGGGGTCCTGTAAGGTTAGGGGTCAACAAGGCAGGCTCACAAGGACATCCGGAAGTCGTCTCAGAACACCCAGAATGCCCCTCTCAAACACCCCGTCATGGCGAACACCACCATCACCACCACCATCACCCCTGCCGCCACCGTCACCACTGCCGCCACTCTCCATCATCACCCTCCAATATCACCACCCTCCACCACCATCATCATCACTCTCCATCATCACCCTCCAACATCACCACCTGCTCCACCACCATCATCATCATCACTACCCAGTTGAAGTCGCCTGAAGGTGGTGAACGCATATGGAGCAAGTATCCCCCCTTCAGGAACCCACTTAGTATGAAGAACGTATTCAGTGAAGTTTCTCATTATTAAAGACCAAAACCCAAAGAGGACCCCTATTTAAAGATCCACAAGAGATTCAAAAAAAGCAAACCAACGAGGAACCCAAGAAGAACCTAAACCCAAGATCCCAGGAAGAACCTAAACCCAAGATCCCAAGAGGAACCTAAACCCAAGATCCCAAGAGGAACCTAAACCCAAGAGCAACTTAAACCAACGAGGAACCCAAGAAGAACCTAAACCCAAGATCCCAGGAAGAACCTAAACCCAAGATCCCAAGAGGAACCTAAACCCAAGAGCAACTTAAACCAACGAGGAACCCAAGAAAAACCTAAACCCAAGATCCCAAGAGGAACCTAAACCAACACCAGGAACTAATCCAACGAAGATCCAAATAACAACTCTTCTTTTTTTTTTTACC
The DNA here is from genome assembly GCF_018991925.1 of Homarus americanus. NCBI lineage: Eukaryota > Metazoa > Arthropoda > Malacostraca > Decapoda > Nephropidae > Homarus > Homarus americanus. The sequence continues at coordinate 86,149 of NW_024740795.1, read as the reverse complement.
ATCAAAATAATAGGAGTCTCTTTTGTTAATTTTCTTTTTTTTTTCTTTTTTTCTTCTTTTCTTCTCCTCCTCTCTCGTGTTCTTCTCCCATGTTACGAGTCTTCTACTGACCACACCTGAGGCTAAGCAATGCGTGTCCTTTAACTCATCCATACGACCTTAGCATTTAGCTGTTGGGAAAGGACAAAGGTTCTGGCAGGAGCGTGTTGCCTAAGACCTCCTCCAGCAGCACTACCACCACCCTCGGTATTGTTAGCGGGAGCTTATGAGGAAGATTATTGTGTATTAGTGCCCCGCCGCCCCTTAGAGTTCAGGTGTGTGTGTGTGTGTGTGTGTGTGTGTGTGTGTGTGTGTGTCTGTGTGTGTGTGTGTGTGTGTACTATATATTAATATATTCGGTTGTGCTTTTATGACACCATTATATTCATGTACGTGGACTAAAGTATGTACGTATACCTTTCTCGTGTGTATATAAATATTAATACATGACTGAATGCTCTTAGCGTCTGTCTGTACAAGATCTCTTATGCATAGCAGACTCTCGTTAATGCTATCCTAAGCCAGTAACCACAGGAAAACCGCCAGAAACGTCACAGAACCCGCCAGTAACCGCTAATAACGAACAATAGCCGCTAATAACGAACAATAACCGCTAATAACGAACAATAACCGCTAATAACCGCACAGAAAACAACAATAAACGTTAATAACCGCACAGAAACCAACAATAACCGCTAATAACCGCACTGAAACAGACATCAACCGCACATAACGAAAAAATAACCGCTAATAACCGACATTAACCACACACAAACCAACAATAACCACCAATAACCGCACAGAAACCCACAATAACCGCTAATAATCGCACACAAACCACCAATAACCCAGACCAATAACTTCAAAGCTGCCGCCCATTACTGTCCTCAGATGATAGACACGCCCTCTCCCGCCCTGCCATCATATCATCAGCTCAGGTGTCCCGTTATGCTTGTCGGTGAGTTACATCGCGTCTCTGTCCCGCTAATCTCTGTTCTCCCGTGTAATGAGGATGAGACCTTGGAAGTCGCCGAAGCAGTAGTCCACCTCTACCCTTCTGGCCTCCTCCTTCCTCCCCCTGGATGCTGCTACCTCCTTCTCTCCCCCAGAATATTGCTATCCCTCCTCACTCAGGATATTATCTCTTCCCCTAGGACACTATAGCTTCACCCAGGACACTACCCCCTCCCCCAGGACACTACCTCCTCCCCCAGGACACTACCTCTTACCCCAGGACACTACCCCCTCCCCCAGGACACTACTCCTCCTGCATAATGCACTCTCCTCCCATGACGAAGAAGACAAGCCTCTCCCCAACCCCAGGGCTCTGCCGAAAACCCCAGCAAGTATATCAAGTAACCTATGACAGTACTGCCAACGATCCCTGGGATAATCTGGGGACACTCCAAACAAGTAACCAACATGAAACCGCATTTACTGCCCCCTTCCCCGACAACCCCCCACTTCTACACACATGCGTCAATCTGTTCCACCCTTTTCCCACCCCCACACCTACTCCAATTCCCCGGAGACCCCAACAAAAGGGAAGTGTGTGTACTCCCTCAACTCTTCCCAACATCCTCCTGCCCTGGATATTCCTAAGAGACCCCAGCAAGAAGTACCCAGATCACCAGTGTTGCTAATGCTCTCCCCCCAATACCCCAGAGACTCCAGCAAGAAATAGCCAGGGAACAGCGTTGTCACTGATCCCCCCCAACACCCCAGAGACCCCAGCAAGAAGTAGCCAGGAGAGCAGTGTTGCCAGCGGCTGACAATGGCTAGATAGCCATCTCGGCGGAAAATGTCAAGGTGGCGGTGTGCAGTGTGTCAGAAAATGAGATGCCGCCACCAGACTGTCGACGCTAGTGTGTGTCAGACGACCCCCACGCCCTTACCGGTGCTGCCTGACACCTGATGCTACGTGCCACACCACCTCCAACCACCTGCCACTCTCTGACACCACCACCAGCCACCAAGCCTTCTTTTGACACCACCTATAGCCACTTGCCACCATTTGACACGACCTCTATACTCCAACCACCATCTGAGATTATTCCCAACTAAATGCCACCCTAAAAAGACCACCTGTAGACCAGCTGCCACCCTGGAAAACCGCCTGCCACCCTGGAAAACCACCTGCGACCCTGAAACACCGTCTGCCACCCTGAAACACTCACTACTCTACCACTAGAACACCACCTGCCACCTAAGAACACCACCTGTAGCCTACCTTGCCACCCTGAACACCACTCACAATTCCTGAACACCACCCACAATTCTGGAACACCACTTGCCACCCTGAACACCACCGGCCACCCTGAAACACTGCCTGCTACTCCTGGAAACACCGCCTGCCACCCTGAAAACACTGTCTGCCACCCTGGAAGCACCACCTACCAACCAAGAACACCACCTGGGTAAAACTAACACTTGCCACCCTGAAGCACCACCTGCCAATTCCTGAAACACCACCTACCACCCAAGAACACCACCTGTAGACTACTCACACCTCCTGAAGCACCACCTGCCACCCTGAAGCACCACTCTACCACCCAAAACACCCACCCAGACTACCTACCACCCCTGAAGCACCACCTGCCACCCTGAAGCACCACCTACCACCCTGAAGCACCACCTACCACCCTGGAAGCACCACCTGCCACTCCTCTGAAGCACTGCCTGCCACCCCTGAAACACCGCCTGCCACTCCAGAAACACCGCCTGCTACCCTGAAACAATGCCTGCCACCCTGAAGCACCACCTCCAAGCACCCCTGAAACAATTCACTTGCCACCCTGAAAACATCACCTGTCACCCTGAAACACTGCCTGCCACCCTGAAACACCACTCTACCACTCTAGAACACCACCTGCCACCCAAGAACACCACCTGTAGACCACCTGCCACCCTGGAACACCGTCTGCCACCCTGAAGCACCACCTGCCACTCTAGAACACCACCTGCCACACAAGAACACCACCTGTAGACTACCTGCCACCCTGGAACATCACCTGCTACCCTGAAACACCGCCTGCCACCCTGAAACACCATCTGCCACCCAAGAACACCACCTGTAGACCACCTGCCACCATCCTCCGACACAGCTCTAGTCATCTGCCTTGACCTTTCGTCGTTCCTGATCGTTGGGTATCACGCAACTCCTGCCAGCCTCTACCACCACCTGTACTCATCCGCACCCTCATGTACTCATCCGCACCCTCATGTACTCATCCGCACCCTCATGTACGCACTGTCATATACTCATCCGCGCCCTCCTGTACTCATCCGCACTGTCATGTACTCATCCGCACCCTCCTGTACTCACCTGCACTCACCTGTACTCATCCACGCCCTCCTGTACTCATCCACATCCACCTGCCCCACCTAGCAATACACCTCACCTACCCCACCTGGCAATACACCTCATCTACCCCACCTAGCAATATACCTCACCTGCCTCACTCAGCAACACACCTCATCTGCCCCACAAGCAACTCCCCTTCCACAACACACCCCACCCTGCCCCACCAGCACACACCCTCACCTGCCCCACCTAGCACACACCCTCACCTGTCCACCTCACCCAGCAACACACCCCACCTCACCCCACCTAGCAACACACCCCTCACCTTCCCCACCTAGCAATACACCTCACCTGCCTCACCTAGCAATACACCTCACCTGCCTCACCTAGCAATACACCTCACCTGCCCCACCTAGCAATACACCTCACCTGCCTCACCTAGCAACACACCTCACCTGCCCTTCCTACCAATACACCTGAATCGTACCACCATCTGGCACAAGTACCGTTGATGAGCTATTAAGTTATTGCTCATTCCTAAAAGTAACATTGATGAGCTATTAATTTATTGCTCATTCTTAAAAGTACCATGGATGAGCTATTAATTTATTGCTCATTCCTAAAAAATATCGTTGATGAGCTATTTAATTATTGCTCATTCCTAACTGTTGGCTGAGCTGTTTTACCTATTTTTTGTAACTCATTCCCAGAGCTACTCGTGGTCAGCTGTGTTTATTGCTCAGGCCTTACATTTATGGACATTTTTATTGCTCATTGTGTTTATAAGGGAGTGTAATACAGTGTCTTGACTGTCACTATCACTAACTACCAGCCTGCTACCTGTCTTACCTACCACAATATTCTTACCTATCACAATATTCTTACCTACCACAATATTCTTACCTACCACAATATTCTTACCTATCACAATATTCTTGCCTACCACGATATTCTTACCTACCACAATATTCTTACCTACCACAATATTCTTACCTACCACGATATTCTTACCTACCACAATATTCTTACCTACCACGATATTCTTGCCTACCACAATATTCTTGCCTACCACAATATTCTTACCTATCACAATATTCTTACCTACCACAATATTCTTGCCTACCACAATATTCTTACCTACCACAATATTCTTGCCTACCACAATATTCTTGCCTACCACAATATTCTTGCCTAACACAATCCCTTACCTACCACAATTATTGTTTACTAGTACCCAACCTCTCAACGACCCCACAAGCTACCACAATCATCTCCACAATTACCATTTACTATTTACCACAATCCCATACATCTACCACCATTACCTTGCCTACAACAATCTCATTTTATATAACCGGGTACTAAGACTAGCTCGTAAGCACCCCTGGTCGACCCGAGTGTGTGCTGGTACCTAACTCTACAGATGAGAAAATGAAGGCGCTCGAGTGCAGTGCCGTCCGTGTTGTTGTCTCCCTTGTGTTCTGAAGACATAGTGTTCAATATCCTGTATCCTGACGATTCCCCCCCCTGCCCTCCCCCTGCCCCCTCCTCCCTCCCCCCCTTCCCCTTTTTCGTACAACAAATCACAACGTAAATTATCGTTATAAACATTTTCACTATGGACATTATATACATCAGGTATATATTAATAATAATATATAAATCAACTTTGTGGCAATGATATTAAATTGGTTAAATTAAAACAACTATAAAGTCGATATTAATGATAAGTTTGCTCTTAATTCATTGTATTTTATTCTTATACAAAATATCTTAGATTAATATGTATTTTCTAAACAATAAAGAAATATTTAGTGACTCAAAATACCCAAAGTAGTTTGTTGTGTGTGTGTGATTTCAAATGTTGTATTCTATCGTAGCTTTGTATAGAATTAAAGAAAATCAATGTTATTCTTCGTAAATCTCATAAATTCTCACAATAACTCATAAATTCTCACACTAACTCATAAAATCTCACTCATCTGACACTTACTCGTGATTAGACCTTTATCTCAAACCACTCTATAATCGTTTGTAAGTGCTCATAAACTCATACTACATCTCTCAGTGACTAATAACTCATAACTCGTGAGTATTCATGTTACAGGTGTAAGTCAGACTCATATTCCGAGGTTTTTGTTTTCTTATATTTCATACCACCTGAAAATTTCTCATAGATACTCACAAATGCGGACTCACACAACTACTCATAATCTCTGTCGAACATTAGTCATAACCTTATAAAATTATCTACAGGTATTCATAAACTCACAAAACGTTGACGATAACTAACTGATAATCGGGATGTCATTAAACAACAACTGCTCAATAACACTCACTACTTCAAAATGCTTCACAATTATACTCAAAGACAAAGACAAATTAGTCCATCTCTCACTGTCAGGTTACTCACTGACTCACAACTCAGACACTTCAAAACACCTCCCACAAGTACTCATAACACATGCAGAGCTCATACCTAATAACAAAAGACACAGACCACATTGCGAATTTGCGAACCACGGGAGGGTACGGGAAGGATTGTTGGTAAACAAGAGCACGTGCGAATCAGCTGGTAGCAGGTTGAGGGAATTCCCCGCGCTAACGTCGTTCGAATCGACCTTGGCTTCAGCGTAGGCGAGTTGTGCTGACGTTAAGCTCTGTTTGTTTTTTCCCCCTGTCAGTTTAGATAAAATATATGACAGTATATGATAATACTTAGACATCATTTGTGGTTACATTATGTGCTAATTAAGTACAGTCAACCTCCGTACTTGGTAAAGGTGATACCTAATGATTTTTTTATAATATATACACACATGATATATTATTTTTTAAAGATCTATTGAGATGTAGCCACCCTGCTGTGTGCTCAGGCGTAAATAACACCAGGGCTGGGGGCTGGAAACCTCATCCTATTATTTATGTCAGCAAAAAAGAAAGAACTGAAAAGACACGAGTATTGTTATGTGTCGGGGATGCAGTCAAGATGGTGAGGAAGGAGTGACTCTAATAATGATAAATGAAAGTTACTTGAATATACTAACTCCAAGTAAAAAAAAAGTTAAAAAATTAAAGAAAGTCATTTGCTAGGGGAAAGTGAGGGGCATAAAGTCGGGAGTGTTTGGAAGAGTAAGAGTGAAAAAGGTCTGTGGTGCTGAGTGTTGAAATGTGGCTCTATGATTATTGTGGCTCAGTCTTTAGCGTTGGGTGTGAGAAATGGGATACTGTTTGCCCTTACATATCAAGAATTGAAAACAAAGCAAAAAAAATAGGGAGATTTTGACATAATGGGTATTAATAATGAGGATTATATGATCATGGATAAATTTGAAGTCCTTGGAATCGATGAAAATGGGAAGAAAAAATGAAAATTAAATAATGAGAGAACTGATATCAGGGAATGCACGATTTATAAGAGAAGAAACTTGTAAATATAATGAAGACATAACAATGGATAAGACTTGAATGTTGTTAGATGTGGAAGTTGGTTAGGTTAGGGTTAGGTTAGGTTAGGCTAATGTTTGGTTGGGTTGGGTTGGGCTAGAGGTTAGGTTAGGTAAGGCTAGGTTAGTAGAGGAGAGAATAATTTAAATAAAAAAAAATCTGGTCAAAGGAAAATAGAAAATAAAAATAGAATTACCAGGATTAAGTGAGCTCAGGGAAGTTAATGTGGCAGAAAGATTCAAACAACTGATAAAGAGAAAATCAGACAAGCAAATAAAGATGAAGTGGGGAAATGCAAAGTCGATAAGAATAAGAACAATATTTTAAAAGAGAATAAACCTGTTGTAAAGATCTGTTCAAACCCGTAATACTATATTCTTATTTTTTTCTCGCGATATTCTTGAGTCGTTTCGTGAAAATATTAAAAAAAATTGTGTTAAAGAATTAGAGAAGTAAAATCACTCATGAAAACTATCTATACAGAATTGTGGTGAACAAATATGACACAATGGATGAAGTATTTTGACAACCCTACCGAGACAACAGGAGCCACAGTGTTCATTCTGAAATCCATCGATCACCCCAAGTACAGATAGTTGTTTTTTTTACAGTAACTATACCAGAATATCCCAAGACTCGGCCTAACCTAACCTAACCTAACCACCCCACTAACTGCTTACATACTAACTTGAGTCCCTTGGTAATACCGGTAATGGGCAAAACATGTAAAAGTAATCCTGGAAGAAAAAAAAATCTACGTTGTATAAAACGTAATGCTTGAGTTTATAGCATTTTTAAAAGGTTATTCAAACTATTTCCCATAATTTCGACAGTTTTATTACTATCATCTCGAGCAATTGGAGTTTGAGATTATTTTTGTTACTGGACAATATACCTCCTCCTCCTCCTCCTCCTCTTCCTCTTCCTCTTCCTCTTCCTCCTCCTCCTCCTCCTCCTCCTTCTCTTCCTCCTGCCTTCCTCATTCACCACCATCGGAGAACTGGTTAAATCTCACACAATTTTTCATTATATCTTTCAAATATCAACAAAACATTGACAAAATTTGAGTGTTTCATGACTTTGTTGTAGCGTCAGAATATATCATTAAACCTTCAAGTAGACCAAGAAAGGTGTATGATGGAGATAGTGGTGAGAGGATTGTGGTACAGGTGAGAGGGAAGGGGATAGGGGATAGATGCGGTGGATGTGGAATAGGAAGAGGAGAAAGTGGTTTAGTGTTTGTATGAATGAATATGAAAGGAAAAATGGGTCTCTCTCTCTCTCTCTCTCTCTCTCTCTCTCTCTCTCTCTCTCTCTCTCTCTCTCAAACTGGTATATATCTTCACCCAGGTTGCCTCTTTGAAGTTATATCAATCATAATATTTTCTTTGTTTTAATATTTCTTCAGTTTGTCCATCTATTCTTGGTGTGAAGTATCGACTGGGGAGATAGAACGCCCGTCTCTTGTCCTAGGAACCTTTAACCCTTTTGATAACTATTCTCTTACTTTCACCTATTCATCATTTGCATCTTTATTTTATTTTTTTTTTACCTTCACTTTTAGTATCTGTGTCTTTCTTAACTTCTTTCATTATACCTTAGTCGAAGTTTAATCTAATATGCATCTTCTCTTCTAATTAATTAACTCATTCTCTCATTCTTTCATTCATTCTCCGTGGTTTTCATTACTCTTTTTTCATTCCTCTTCCTTCTTACCGACACACCTCTCTCTCTCTCTCTCTCTCTCTCTCTCTCTCTCTCTCTCTCTCTCTCTCTCTCTCTCTCTCTAGATCTCTCTCTCTCTAGATCTCTCTCTCTACAGATCTCTCTCTCTCTCTCTAGATCTCCATTCTTCAGTTGCTTCTTCAGCCACTCCTTCGTATCTCTCTCGTATACAACTGGCTTTCTGTCCAATATCTCTTTTAAATCTTTCAGTTTACATTCCTCTTCCTCCTGTTTCCCATCGACTATTGTAACATTCGACTTATTTTTCATTTGCCTCTATCCTCTATTTATCTGACTATTGTAACTTATTTCTGACTTTATTTCCTCTTTTCTCTTATATCTTCCATTTGTTATTATCCTCGTGTTTGCTCAGCTTCGCTTTTTTTACATTAACACCTCTATGTATACTTAGACTATTATTTTTTTATAATTATCCATTATCATCCCTCTCGCTATGCACATTTTTATCAGTTTTTTCTATGTTTTTTATTCATTCCTGCTACTCTGTATTTTCTCTTCCTCTAGTTCATTCTCTTCTCCGTCATCCATTTATATTTCGACCCTCAATTATTGTCATTCTTATCTCTCTCTCAATTAAGCTTTTAGTCCTGTTATTCAGATCTCTCTCTCTCTCTCTCTCTCTCTCTCTCTCTCTCTCTCTCTCTCTCTCTCTCTCTCTCTCTCTCTCTCTCTCACTTTTGCCCTTTCAAACACTGACTGACTTTACTCCCTTCACTTACCCCAAGCTCACCTTTCCTATACCCTTGATCTTTAACTAAATACAAAACCAGGACATCCAAGTTCTTTTAGCTCATCATAGTTTGTGTAAGTTTTTATTTTTTTTATTTTACTGATTATACTCTCGCGCAATCGGAGACCCAGTGTGTTTTTTGGGGGTTTTTTTTCTCGTCTTTCGTCTCTCTGGTGGGGATAAGAAGGTGGGGTTACAACTTGGCCAGCACCACACCCCAGCTGGGAGGGGGAGGCACGTCAAGCCCCGCCCAGCAGACCTCCTTCATTGTTATATGTAATTGTCATGTGGGATATAATTATCTGTATGTGTATAATTATTATCACAGTTTTAAGTGATTTTTACGCTTTAAGTAATCTTTCTGACTTAAATTATATATTTATATCAGAAGTAGCTAATCCTACAGTCTCTATCTAATCCTACAGTCTATATCTATTCCTACAGTCTATATCTAATCCTACAGTCTATATCTAACCCTACAGTCTATATCTAATCCTACAGTCTATATCTAACCCTACAGTCTATATCTAATCCTACAGTCTATATCTAACCCTACAGTCTATATCTAATCCTACAGTCTATATCTAATCCTACAGTCTATATCTAATCCTACAGTCTATATCTAATCCTACAGTCTCTATCTAATACTACAGTCTATATCTAATCCTACAGTCTATATCTAACCCTACAGTCTATATCTAACCCTACAGTCTATATCTAATCCTACAGTCTATATCTAACCCTACAGTCTATATCTAATCCTACAGTCTATATCTAATCCTACAGTCTATATCTAATCCTACAGTCTCTATCTAATACTACAGTCTATATCTAATCCTACAGTCTACAGTATATCTAATCCTACAGTCCATATCTGAAATCTCTTACAGTCTATATCTAATCCTACAGTCTCTATCTAATCCTACAGTCTCTATCTAACCCTACAGTCTCTATCTAATACTACAGTCTATATCTAATCCTACAGTCTCTATCTAACCCTACAGTCTATATCTAATCCTACAGTCTCTATCTAATCCTACAGTCTATATCTAATCTTACAGTCTATATCTAATCCTACAGTCTCTATCTAACCCTACAGTCTATATCTAACCCTACAGTCTATATCTAATCCTACAGTCTATATCTAATCTTACAGTCTATATCTAATCCTACAGTCTCTATCTAATCCTACAGTCTATATCTAATCCTACAGTCTCTATCTAATCCTACAGTCTCTATCTAACCCTACAGTCTCTATCTAATACTACAGTCTATATCTAATCCTACAGTCTCTATCTAACCCTACAGTCTATATCTAATCCTACAGTCTCTATCTAATCCTACAGTCTATATCTAATCTTACAGTCTATATCTAATCCTACAGTCTCTATCTAACCCTACAGTCTATATCTAACCCTACAGTCTATATCTAATCCTACAGTCTATATCTAATCTAACAGTCTCTATCTAATTCTACAGTCTATATCTAATCTAACAGTCTCTATCTAATTCTACAGTCTATATCTAATCTTACAGTCTATATCTAATCCTACAGTCTATACCTAATCCTACAGTCTATATCTAATCTTACAGTCTATATCTAATCCTACAGTCTATATCTAATCCTACAGTCTATATCTAATCCTACAGTCTATATCTAATCGAACAGTCTCTATCTAATCCTACAGTCTATATCTAATCATACAGTCTATATCTAATCCTACAGTCTATATCTAATCCTACAGTCTATATCTAATCTAACAGTCTCTATCTAACCCTACAGTCTATATCTAATCCTACAGTCTATATCTAATCTTACAGTCTCTATCTAATCCTACAGTCTATATCTAATCCTACAGTCTATATCTAATCCTACGGGCTGTAAATCATCTTCCAGTTATGAGAATTGATATTAAGTTTTACAATTAATCGTAACACAGCCTATAATTAATTGAGGTATCGGGTATCTGAACCATCAAGGCTGCAAGGTTGTAGTTAATATGTGACGGGCGCCGGGGAAGTCACCTGGGTGTGTCTTACTTTATAATTTAATATCATGTTTATATGTTACGTCGAGAAAGTGTTTTTTAATATGGCTTAACAGATTTATTTCAGACGAGCGTTGCATTGATAAAGTGTGTGTGTGTGTGTGTGTGTGTGTGTGTGTTTATTTGTGTGTTTGTGTGGTGTATGTGGTGTCTGTAGTGTGTGTGTGTGTGTGTGTGTGTGTGTGTGTGTGTGTGTGTGGTGGCTGTAGTGTGCGTGTGTGTGCATTACTCTAACTGTACCACGTAGTATAATAAATAGTTATATTCTACATTAAAAAAAATATTACCACCACATAAACTCCACTGAGTGTAATAATCTGGAATATGTTATTGAGATAAATAATAAATAATGTTTTAAAGAAGTTCACACGTAGGAGGATTAACACGCACACACACACACACACACACACACACACACACACACACACACACTTCACTCCATAATATATCACTACTACTGTAATTCTTCAACGTAACATAATTGACATTTAAACTAAAGGTATAATGATTGCTACCTGGATGTCTGACCAGGAATGTGTTATACAGGTGAGGAAGATTAGCATTACTATATTAACCCTTTACTTAGGAGAATAACAAGTATATATATTAAACAGGCGAGTAATCTGGGATAATATAACATGATATAGAATGATATATCACCAGTACATAACATGATTTTAAGGTTTTATTATTTCTATAACATGATACAGAATAATCCCTCTTTATTATATCTGGTTATCCCTAAGCTAACATGATATAAAATAACTAACAGTACTAAATTACATAGCTTTAAAATTCTATCATTTCTGAGTTAACATGATATAAAATAATTCCTCTTAGTTAACATGATAGTGAATAACTCCTTTCAGTATATCATAAAGCTTTTAAACTTTCTCTATTGTCACTAAGCTTACATGATTTACAATATCTCTTTAGTTCATTACCCAGCTTAAAGTCTTTTGTTATTGTCAAGGCTCTACGCTGCACTCGAGCAAGTTGCCAGCACACACACACACACACACACACACACACACACACACATAGACAGACAGACAGACAGACAGACAGACAGCACTCTCCTCCACCTTACTCTGGCTGGCTTATAATAAATTTTTGTATTCTAATGTGTCGACGTAGTTACCTGTAATAAATCACACAGGTACACGCCACCAATACCAATTAACCTGTATACACTTCAGTAGCTTGTATGATGTATATGTTGTATTATTTTTGGGGGGTATGATGCTGTTTATCACCGTGTATGGCTTATTGTATTGTGTATTTGGGGGAGGGGAGTGATTGGTGTATGGTTGTATGGTTGTGGGTTGTATGGTTGTATGATCAAGGTGTTGTATTATTCGGCTGACTATTAGGTTTTCCTTAACACCAATCTAGCTACGTAAACATATCATTAATAACAAAAACTACAAAACTACAGAAAAAATCACATATATATTACTAACGGTCTGTATTTTGTATCTTCTAAAATATTTATGTTGTATGTAACAAAAAATAAATAAATAGTTAAAAGTAATAATAATAATTGCTGTATGGTTCTTGGTCAGCCAATATTAATCCTTAGGGTCCAAATTCTCAAAGGTTTTTACGTCCAGAAATTGAGGTTACACTGAAGACTTGACCTTAACTAGATAGGTTAAGGTAGTATCAGTTTAGAGACGGATTAAAATCGTGTTATCTTTCAGGTGGATTTTTTTTTTTTTTTGAGTATTGTGTTTAGGTAATTTAGTCTCAGTTTATTTATTTATTTTTATATTTTATTTGGTCAGTTAGTCAGTCAGTCACTCAGTCAATCAATCAGTTTTTGCTTCTTACAGCTCCAGTTAAGAGAAATTTTTGTGCGAACCATTTAGCATCTAGACTCTGGATGTCTCTTCCATATTTCATGGTGGGTGGTGATCTTAACGGTGGTAGTGGTGGTGGTGGTGGTAGGGATCAACCCCACCCGACCCCACCCCACCCACCCACCCACCCACCCACCCACCCACCCACCCACCTACCTACCTACCTACCTACCTACCTGAGCGCTGCCTGTGTCGACCACCAGCTCGTGAGGGCCACACACCGCTGGGTCATCGTCACTAATGGCTCATCTTGTTAGCTGTGAGTTGGTGTCATTGTAGCCGTTTGTTTTGTTAGCCTTGATGTGTAATTGTAGCCGTTTGTTTATGTTAGCTTTGAGAAGTTGTCATTGTAGCTGCTGGTGTTGATATATGGAAGGGCGCCACTTCTGGTTGGTTGAGTTTGAGACACACTGCGCCTCAGAGAAGAGAATAAACCTTGTCTGAAAACTGGGTTCGTTTTCCCTGAACTGAGAGGAGATATTGCCTTCTACCCTCCCTCTCTTAAGTCTTCATGTTGATTTACTTATTTCTTGTTATATCTTAACGCATCACAGTTGAAAGACACCCTCGAGCTCCTTAGGTGAGACACGAGACCTCAGTAAGCAGCAAGTATTCTCTCACAGGCTCGCTATACAACACACTGGTCTGATATCAAGAATTTCTAGCCCAAATCTCTTCATATGTCTGTTAGTATCATCAACAATTCTTGGATTCGAACATCGCGACAACATTTCGTTTTCTTCAGTATTATCCTGTCATGGCCTCTGGGAACACACATAGTAGACAACCAAGGAGGTTGAATGGATGGAGGTGGCACCCGCTGCCTCGAGTGAAGTTACTGAGTGTCACTGATGCCTTGACCAATATGGCGGAGTGTTTTTCTCAGCGACGTCATCCTCCTTGGTTGATCCCTCTATAATGTGCATGATAAATAAAACAATAGTATAAATCCTGCAGAGTTATCTGTAACCAACGTTTGTTCGTAAGTAGCTGCTGCAACTGTGGCCCTCACCAAGATGGCGGCCTGGCTTCACGCGCCTCTGTTACATACACAGCAAACACCACCTTCATCCATTCAACCTCCTTGTAGACAACAGTCACAGAAAGGATAACTAATTTACCACTAACTCGTACATGTGTGTTGAGGCGCTGAAACAAGTAACTTGGTGCTCTGGAGTCTGGGGTGGTTTGAATAATGCTGGAACCCATCGTAAGGTGTAACTAGGGGCACTGGTGCTCTAACTCCCGGTCTCTGTGACCGCATTGTAATACAGCAATATCCGTGGTTCATGGTCTTGTACTTTGCCTCACGGCTTCCCCTCGAGCCTCCCTCCTGCAGCTGTTTTCTGGGAGAGATAAGTAGGCACAAAGGTGGACACAGTAGTGTAGTCCTACAGAAGCTAATTACCATAATAACAGTATTAATTTTATTGAAAAATACAGCAGACACAAGCTGAAAATATACAAAACACGTGATACATACAGCATGTATAATATAATGACACGGGGGCGAGGGTCGTCTAACAAGAGATTTTAGCGTAGTTATATTACATAATGGAGATTGGTCAGGAGTGAACACACAAGTCTCTGCGATTTATCAGGGATTTTTTATCGCGACCAGTAGAAGGTCATATGGGCTGGATGTGGAACACTAATTCGCGGATAGGATCTCAGGTGGTAGCAGAAAGAGGTGACGAGGACGGTGTAGCAACTTTGCTCCAAAAAGACAGTTGAGGACACAATAATGATTAGATCAGTCGTGCGAGTTTGTTGTCGGGTCTGTGTATCTACTGTTCCCTGAGCCTACAGTTGTCTCACTCATCTTGTTGTCTTTTATGCCATCCTCGGGGCTCCACAGACAGGGGCATGGCTGTTGTGTTGGTCTGTTCACCCATTACCAAAGATGCACATGAAAATATATATATATATATATATATATATATATATATATATATATATATATATATATATATATATATATATATATATATATATTTTATTTATTTATTTATTTATTATTTTTTTTAACTGAACTGTATTAATAGTAATAGGAAAGAAGTCATCGCTGTAAGACAAAAGGAACAGTTGCATTATAAGGTTTCATTAGACAATTATTATCCTTGTATATATTACCATTTTACCTCAGGATCGTTCAGCTTCTCAACCTTAACAAAAGTATCAGTGTACAGTACAGTGTTATTACAGTACAGTGCATCAGTGTACATGGAGGCACAAGAGTCTTGGTTGTGGTGGATCAGGGTGTCACCACCACACGAGCGACTGGTCCACTGTGTACAATACTTCTTACTCTGGGTGTCACAAGCTTCTGTTTTTCTCAGTAAAAGCACATGATGTGTTTACAAGTTTGTTTATTTATATCTTGGGCAATAAACAAGTAATAACTCTTCTTTTTGTTCGAATGTTTGACGCAGATTATCGTCAACTCAGCCACTTTTGACATTTATATTGCAGCGAAAAAAAATCTCAAATTTTTAGAACCCACCTGAGTTTTGTGTTTACCAGAATGTATCATCATCTGTACAACAAATTATCAGACATGTCGACATTTAAAATAATTTACACAACCATTAACCCCAACAACAGAATGACAAATGAGGAACACGGATCAAATAATTCACCATGATAATCCCTGCAGAAAATAATTCCCTATCATTATATTATTAAACATCACCTGTTAGACTGTTGTATGTTTATTAGGTGAGAGTTAACACGATCATTATCACACAAATATGTTTATCCTCAGTCCTGTCCTTGAGTCATCGTACAGCTGCCAACAGTGTCACGATAGCCAGACAGTATCGTACCTCCTTCATTCTGTCAACCTTCCACCTTGAGAACCCTTAATTGATCGCACCTTCTTGGGACTACCTGAAGATTAGGTAACCCAGCATTGTTCACCTGATAATTAAACACCTTTGCGCTACCTACGAATGTCAGGTTAGTGTTAGGGTGTTTTTATCAACTGATGAAATATGCTGGGGGTGTCCTATATTCAGGCGATCCCCTTTCTATGTAGTAAATATTTGATATACTCTGGCGACGATTTGATAACTAGTGTTGTGTGATGTACCGATGTGTTGCCAGACCCTGTGTAGTACATCCACACCTCCGGGATCGAGTGTGTACAGGCGGTGGTAATGGTGGCAGAAAATCTTAACTACATGAAAACAATTACAACTGTGTTTTGAGGGTTTCTACTAACACCATTTGATTGGCTAACTGTGGAAATTAGTAATAATTCTCGTAAACTTAACGACCCCCTTAAAGACAGTGTGGATGCAGCACACTGTATACTAAGTCTCGGGTTCATAATGAGGCAACATGGACAGCACTGTACTCGATCGTCTTCCCTTCCCCAACTACATAGTAAGGTACCCAGTCACCTCCTCCCAGCACAACAAAAAAAAAATATCAACTAAGAATATGGAAAAACGTCAATAAAACAATGTTGACCAAGACAGTAACTCTCCTCCCTCGTCCAGACTGAGTTGTTTATGATTATGTAATTTACGACACAGCCCCCCCCCCTTAGGTGACCTTGACGAGGCTATTTAAGAATTCACATAATAGTCTCCTTGGAAACTAAAATGTCTGGTCTATTTTTTATTGATAACCAGCAGCGAGTGTAGTGAGACCCATAATTTGTCAGTAGTACCACCACCCTGCCTACCACCACCACCCTGCCTACCACCATCACCCTGCCTACCACCATCACCCTGCCTACAACCACCACCACCACCCTGCTTACCACCACCACCATCACCCTGATTATCACCACCACCACCCTGCCTACCACCACCACCATCACCCTGCCTACCACCACCACCACCATCACCCTGCCTACCACCACCACCACCACCCTGCCTACCATCACCCTACCACCACCACCATCACCTGATTATCACCACCACCACCCTGCCTACCACCACCACCATCGCCTGCCTGCAACCACCACCACCACCTGCCTGCACCACCACCACCACCCCTGTCTACCGCCACCCCTGCCTACCACACCTGCCTACCAGAGATTAGATAAATAAATAGACAGATAGATATAAATATTTTCCCATAACTTAAAAATCTGTCAAAATCGACAAACTTTAAACACAAAAAATACAAACAACTGAACATTTTTATCTTACAAATTATCTTTCTTTTTCATACAGGATATTTCAGAAGTCTGGTATCATAAGGGATTCCAATACGATATCAATAAGTGTTAAGACCCATCTGTTGTCACCTGTCGTTACCTGTTGATTGTCTCCCGTCATGATGTATAAACACCTGTGAACTTTTGGCTTGGTGATTGGGGGGGGAATTGTAATGATGACCTGTGTTATGTCATGCAGGATGTCGTAATCATTTCTTGTTGTGAGGCTAAAATTGTATATTGAAAAGAGGTAGGTCTTGTTATTGTTGATGATTGTGAGAGCAGGTCAGAGGTGTGCAATGAACATCTCGGACCACCTGGATATGAAGACCCCTGGGTTATATCACGTTGATATTAACCACCCTAACCTAACCTACCCTAACACTAGTGACAGACCTTGTTTCCTTGTGCCACCGTGGAGAATTCTTCACTTAACATGATCACTGTGACGGTATATAATGTGTTTTGTGATGACTTAGACCCGTTGGTGATCGATCAAGGTGGATGTGTGTGTGTGTGTGTGTGTGTCTACCTTGGCTTCTTGAACTTTGTGTAACTATTTTCTTCTCTTTACAGGTGAGCACATGACAAGTACCTGATGAATTGACAACGACACGAGCACAAGTAATGTTAAGTACAAGCCATACTCTCTCTCTCTCTCTCTCTCTCTCTCTCTCTCTCTCTCTCTCTCTCTCTCTCTCTTCGTTGAGGTCTCTCTCTCTCTCTCTCTCTCTCTCTCTTCGTTGAGGTGAATTTCTGAGTTGGTGTGAGTCTCTTCATAGCTTTTGCGTAATGTAGTACTGCGTATTACTGTGACCAAGGAACAACCACCACCACCATCTCCTTTGTTTGGTGTATATAACGAGGAAGAATAATGAAGGGAGGAAGGGGAGGAGGTGGTGAAGGAAGGGGCAAGGATGGGCAGAGAAGAGGAGGTGACGATGGATGGAAGAGGAGAGGAGTAGGTAAGAAGCTGGAGTAGAGATATTTGACCGGATATTCAGATGGTAGAACATGGGGGGGTGAGAGGCGTCATTAATGAAACCCTCAGTGAAGAAGTAAGATTGAGATAAACGTTTTGAGATTCTTGGGTAGAGTGTTGTGGTGGTAGCCTCAGTGAGTGATAGCTATGGTGAGGTGGTGGCCACATTGTTAGTGGTGGCCATGGTGTGGTGGTGGCCATGGTGTGGTGGTGGCCATGGTGGTGGTGGCCATGGTGGGTAGTGGCCATGGTGTGGTGGTGGCCATGTGGTGGTGGCCATGGTGGGTGGTGGCCATGGTGGGGTGGTAGCCATGGTGGGTGGTGGCCATGTGTGGTGGTGCCATGGTGGGGTGGTGGCCATGGTGTGTGGTGGCCATGATGTGGTGGTGGCCATGGTGTGGTGGTGGCCATGGTGTGGTGGTAGCCATGGTGGGGTGGTGGCCATGGTGTGGTGTGGCCATGGTGGGGTGGTAGCATGGTGGTGGCCATGTGTGTGGTGGTGGCCATGGTGTGGTGGTGGCCATGGTGGGGTGGTGGCCATGGTGTGGTGGTGGCCATGGTGGGGTGGTGGCCATGGTGGGTGGTGGCCATGGTGGGTGGTGGCCATGGTGGGGTGGTACCATGGTGTGGTGGGGTGGATAGGTGTGTGTGTGTGATATCAGATGAATAAAACAGTGGATACATAAAACACAGACAGACAGACAGACAAACAGACAAACATAAACAGGTACAGTTTATCCTCTTTCTCATTATGCTAATTCCTATCTAATTATTCTCGTGTGTTTGTAATTATCGGATTATTTATTACCTCTACCCTTTCATTACCTCAATTATCTCATTATTCATGTATTTATCAGTTTATTTCATACCTACACCCACTCGTCATTCTTTCCTTGCGTCAACTCTCCGAAAACACTAGATTTTTACCCCCGAGACAACGCCACACATCTCAATTTATGCCAAGCACGTCCCGGGGTACACAAAAGCTGATATTATTAACGTCTGGTCTAGTACAGGTAATATACAGGTGTAAATGAACCACCTGTCTCGTATAGATGGAGTGAACCCGCCAGGTACGAGAGACTCACTTAAACGACTGACCAGACGAGTTCATTCAGGTAAACACTTAAAAACGAAAAAACCAGTTACCATGACCTAAAAATACTGATATATCATCGTTCATAATCATAGTGGATTCTTGTACAATAGTGGTTGGGAAAAAATATATATAATGGAAGTTGGGGTCTTTGATTGATATGATATTAGTGTTTTCTTATGGGAGTAATTTTGTAAAGTAGACGAGGAGTGAAGTTGTTGTGAGGTGAGTTAATGTGGTGGAATGATGTGTGTGTGTGTGTGTGTGTGTGTGTGTGTGTGTGTGTGTGTGTGTGTGTGTGTGTGTCCGTCCTTACTATCACAATTTGTCTTATTGTTATTCTTAATTATCTATTTTTCCCCTCTTCGTCCCCTCCTTTGTTTTAATTCATCATTACTATTTTCTTCATCTTCTTCCTGATATTCTTCTCCTCCTGCTCCTCCTCCTTCTCTCATTTTGTTCCTTTGTGGTCTTTTATCATCATCATCATCATCATCATCATCATCATCATCATCATCATCATCATCTCATTTCCATTCATCTCATTTCCATTCATCTCTATTATCATCTTTTCCTGTTTTCCATTTGCCTTTCTTCATTTCGCCTTCATTCGTCTTACAATTTTTCCTCCTTCTCTTCCCTCCTTCTCTTCCCTCCTTCCTTGCTTGTTTACATACGGTCATACACATACAGTACCTCACCGTCAGAAGACACGCACCATCGTCAGGTTACAAGTGTGGGTGTTGGTTTACATTATTATTGTACCGGGTCCTCCTCACCTCTATCTCTCCCTCACCCCCCCTCCCTCACCCTCCTCCTTCCCTCACCCTCCCTACTACCTACCTCCTCCTTACCCTTCTGACTTCCTTTCCCCTTATCCTATGCCCTCCAACCTCTCCTCCCTTCAACTCTTCTCTTTTCCTCCATCCCATTCCATTTTCTCTTCCCTCCCCTTCTCCTCGCCTCCTCGCCTTCCCCATCGCCCCTTAACCCCCGGAGAGACACCACCAGAACCCCTAGGTGAAGATTTTAGAACCCCTATTACTTCCTTAAATCCCTTGAACCTTCCAAAATCCATCAGAACCCATCCGAAATCTCCCAGAACTCACATCCCCAGAATCCCACGTTCCCGTTAGATGAACAACTTAGAACCATCCCATCCCAGCCGCCTTAAACCCTCAGAACCTTCCTAGAACCTCCCAGAACTTTCCCCAAATCACCCCCAGAATCCCCCAAACTCCCCAACACCCCCATACAATCCCCATCCCACCGACAGAACCTCCTCCGAAATTTCCTACACCCCATTCCACACACCCCATAAAACGTCCCCCCTTCCCCCCCTCAGAATCCTCACTCACCCTAAATGCCCCTTCACCACCCCTGACCCACCCCTCCACAGCCCTTGCCTCCCTCCCCCCCCCGTACCTGCCACCACCTCTCCCATCTCCTTCCCCACCTCCTTCCTCCACCCCTCCTCCTCCATAACCCCTAGAACCTCCCCACTCCCCCTAGAACCTCCCCCTCCCCCTAGAACCTCCCCCCACTCCCCCCTAGAAGCTACCCCACTCCCTCCTCCCTACCACACAGAGGAAGTCGCTCCCGTTACCCTCACCACAGATGAACGACTGACACAACCAGACAAGTGGACGACCTTGGATGTCCTTTTTTCCCACCGCCCGGCCCGTGAGGTTTGATTATCAGTATCATCGGGTGTCTTCAAGGTCTAGAAAGGTCAGGTGGTCATAGGTGGTGGTCATAAAGGTGGTCTAGAATGGTCAGGTGGCCATAATCTGAATGTGTCACTAAAATCTTGAAAGGTCAGGGGGGTTCAAAGGTGGTGGCCATGTTAAACCATCTGCCAGTGTCTCTAGAATGGTCAGGTGGTTATCTTTGGTGGTCATAACTATCTGAGGGTGTGGTTAAGGTCAGGTGGTCATCGGTGTTGGCCATAACTATCTGAGGGTGTGGTTAAGGTCAGGTGGTCATCGGTGTTGGCCATAACTATCTGAGGGTGTGGTTAAGGTCAGGTGGTCATCGGTGTTGGCCATAACTATCTGAGGGTGTGGTTAAGGTCAAACGGTCATCGGTGTTGGCCATAACTATCTGAGGGTGTGGTTAAGGTCAGATGGTCACAGGTGGCCATAAAGAACCATCTGATGTAATAAAGGCGAAGGGAAGAGTCTTATTAAGTCCAAGGTCGAGGGAGTTAAGGTGCTCTGACTGTGTGATTGGTGACGTGTAAAGTTAATTACCTTGGGGGGGTTGTGTTCAAGTTAATTGTCATAGTATTTTTTTTTTGAGTTAATTGTCTATTTGTTTGTTGTTTTTGTTGAGTTAATTGTCTATTTTGTTGTTGTTTTTGTTGAGTTAAGTTAATTATCTGGTTTTTATTTTTTTGTTATTAATTGTCTGTTGTTTAGTTTACGTTTGTTATTTATTTATTTTTTATACGATTTAATTTAATCTCTATTTATATCCTGTTAAAAGTTTAATAATTAGCTGACAGTAAATAGCGGTGACCAATCATATCACGTTAAAAGTCAAGTAATTAGTTGACAGTAATTACCCGTGGTCTATCATATCATTAAAGTCATTCGGGTTATAATAAATGGTAATTGTTATATAATAAGGTAATTAATAACGAGACAGACTAATGATGATAACCTGTAAATTGTTGTGGTGGTGTGCTGTGCTGTGGTGTGATGTGCTGTGCTGTGATGTGGTGTGGTGTGCTGTGGTGTGGTGTAATGTGGTGTGGTGTGCTGTGGTGTGGTGTGGTGTGGTGCCTAAAGAACAGAGGGATGCAACTCAAGATATAACAGCATAACATAACAGCAAAATATAGCAACATAACATAACAGCATAACATAACAGCATTATCTAATATAGCATAGCATAGTATAATATAAAACAACATGGCACAACGTAATATAACAGCATAACAGAATATAAACAGCAACATAACATAGCAATAACAACATTACATAACATAAACAAACACAAGACACGACCATAACAAACACAAACAAACACAAACAAACACAAACAAACACAAACAAACGAAGCAAATGGAAGACAAACAAGAGCATGAGGGGATGACCATAAGAAGCAACAGCCAGAGATGGACAGTGAAAGTGGCCCGGCTAGCCTCCTCCCCCCCTTACCCCCCTCCCTCACCCCCTCACCGCCCTCCCTTACCCTCTCACTCCCCTCCCTTACCCCCTCACCCTCCTCTTTACCCCCCCCTCCACCCTCCTCCCTTACCCCTCCTGCCCTCCTCCGTTACCCCCCTCAACGCCCTCCTCCGTTACCCCCCTCCAACGCCCTCCCTTACCCCCCCTCACCCTCCTCCACCCCACCCCCCTCCAACGCCACTCCCTTACCCCCTCACCCCCTCTACCCACCCTCCCTTACCCCTCCCCCTCCTCCCTTACCCCCTCCACCGCCCTCCTTCCCCTCACCCCCTCCACCGCCCTCCTTACCCCCTCCCACCCTCCTCCCTTACCCCCCCTCACCCTCCTCCCTTCCCCCCCTCCACCCCTCCTCCCCTTACCCCTCACCCCTCCTCCCCTTACCCCACCCCCTCCCCTTGCCCCTCCCACCCCCACCCCTCCTTACCCCTCACCCCACCCCTCACCCCCCCTCACCCCACCCCTCCCTTACCCCTCACCCCCTCCCTCCCCTCACCCACCCCACCCCCCCCTCCCTTACCCCCTCACCCCCCTCACCCCCCTCACCCCTCCCTTACCCCTCACCCCTCCTCCCTTACCCCCCTCACCTCCTCCTTACCCCCTCACTCCCCTCCCACCCACTTAATCATCCCCTCTCTCTCTCTCTCTCTCTCATTCTCATTCTTATTCATCTCTACCTTGTTCACTGCCTGTGAGAAAGAGATGTAGGTGACGTGACTGCTAACATGTGGATAACACACACACACACACACACACACACACACACTCACACACGCACTCACACACTCACACACACACACACACGACACCATATTTGGACTATAGCGTTTAACAATATTCTCTCCTAATTTCATATACAATTGTTTTACCCTTATGATAAAGTTACATACACTACTAGACTAAAGCCTCTAATGTATTATAGTATACACGCGTTTATGAGCGATAATAAGTTAGTATTAGAGTTAACTATTTACAAACGACCTCAGCTATCAGACACTAAGGTTATATTTTACGTCGAAATTAAGTTGAAAAACACCTGTGATACCTTGAGAGTAGACAGACAGACAGGCAGACAGACAGACAGACAGACAGACAGGCAGGCAGACAGACAGACAGACAGACAGACAGACAGACAGACAGACAGACAGACAGACAGACACAGACAGACAGACAGACAGACAGACAGAACTAATAAGGCTAATGTACTTAAATTCTTCCTATGATTTATCTACTCCAAGATGTAAAATAAAAGAAATTGAACATGAGTTAATTTAGAAGTAGACTTAACATGGCGGTGATTGTGAGACCTGCATGTACGGTGTGAGATAACGAACACAGATAACGAACCTAGATAACGGACCTAGATAACGGACCTAGATAACGGACCTAGATAACGAACACAGATAACGAACCCAGATAATGAACCTAGATAACGAACACAGATAACGAACCCAGATAATGAACCTAGATAACGAACCCGACAACGAACCCACATAACGAACCCACAAGAAATTTTCTCAACATACACACACTGAAGACACTGTATGATCGTCACCAGGTGTGTGTGTGTGTGTGTGTGTGTGTGTGTGTGTGTGTGTGGACGTGTAAGTATTAGAACAAGATCATCGTACACAGGCATATTATTATGTCGCTACTGTGGTTGTGTTAATATATAAAATAATAATAATAATAATAAACCCGACTATACTAACGGAGGCACAATTACAGACTCTCACCAACCAATAATAGTGATCTAAGTTAATATATTATTTAACTACCGACTTAATAAAAAAAACAGTTGCTCGAGTGTAAGTTTTTGGTACTTAACCATCACCACCAGAGATTAGATCAACTAGTAATTTTATTAACTAGATGAGACTCTTACTGGGTTTTTTTTTATTAAAGTACAAAATGTAATTAGAGTAAAGGAATATATACAGAGATATATACCGTATAATTATAGGGTTTTTTTTAGTGTATATATATAAAATAGGGAACTAGTTATTTTTCCTCCTCCTCCGCCCCCCGCCCCCCCTCCTCCGCCCCCCGAGTCGTCCATTGAATATAAAAACTTGTACAAAAAAGTGGATGTTATCGTAGACACAGAGAGAGAGGAACAATGATATAGTTCTCTTGAGACAATTCTATCATCGCTTATGAGAACAACAATACCGTGACGGGAAAATGGTACAGTACAGTATACCATTGAGAAGTACAAAGACAAAAGGTGAAAAAAAAATAAAATAACAGCTATAGGGAAATGATACGTAGGTTTAGAGAAAATTGTGGAAATAAATGAAAAAAAAAATGCTACGTAGACATAAATTTACTAAAACAAAAGAGGATCACTCGGAAGTGCCCTTATATATACACGTAGTTGGCCAGGTTATAGGACAGTGTGTTGACAGGCGTACACGAACACCCTCCAGCAGGGGTTCACGTTAATGATGCCACCGCTACGGGATAACCAGCTGGCCACACCCCGTACCTGAATGTCAACAGCTGGAGGTCGCGGCAGCAGGAGGCGGTGGGAGGCGACCCTGAACGTCTCACTATCTACCTGACGGAGGAGGGTTTTTTCCCCCATCCTTCTCTCTCCCGGGCTGGCATCCGGTGGCCGTGGATCAGGAGGTGTACTGGACTGTGTCTGTGTCTGCTGTGTCGTAATCCTGCTGTGTCTTAGTCCCGCCTGTCTGCTGTGTCGTAGTCCTGAAGGTGTCCATTGCTAATGTATTCAGGAGCAAAATACAAAGAGTTTATGTAATCTTACCGGTATCTTATTAAATAATCCCCTTAGTTTCTTCTATTCCTTCTAGACCAACCACACTGGTGTCCTAAAGTCGTTCTAATTAATTAATCGTCCTGACAGTCTGATTGCACGTTGTTTAATCTTCCTCGTATTCAGTATCGTATCTAATTAATATTCCTGGCATCTACCTGGCATCTATTATCTCCCTAATTAATCTACCTGGCATACGAATTCATCCTTAGTTAAATCTACCTGGCATCCATTTTCTAATTAATTAATCTACCTGGCATCCATTATCTAATTAATTTATCTACCTGGCATCCAGTTCCTCCTTAACTTACCTCCTCAGTAGCCAAACTTCCTACCCATTAATTCTTCTCAGTACCTCCACCTATCCTCCCATACCTCCACCTATCCTCCCATACCTCCACCTATCCTCCCATACCTCCGCCTATCTTCCCACACCTCCGCCTATCCTCCCTCGCCCCAACTATCCTCCCTCACCCCAACTGTCCTCCCTCACCTCCGCCTATCCTCCCACACCTCCGCCTGTCCACCCTCACCCCCTACCTATCCTCCCTCACCCCCTACCTATCCTCCCTCACCCCAACTGTCCTCCCTCACCTCCGCCTATCCTCCCACACCTCCGCCTGTCCACCCTCACCCCCTACCTATCCTCCCTCACCCCCTACCTATCCTCCCTTACCTCTCTGCCACATGACGCTCGTGGGGACAAAAACAGTGATGTCCCCAAAAGAACGATTATATCCTTCAAGGGGGCGACTTTTTTCCCAATTGCGGGGAATTTTCCTGAAAGAGGAGCAAATACCAAAGGCCGGATTCTCAAGAGGAGATACCTACGTGTAGGGTTTTTTCCCCTTCATGACTGTTGCCCGGAAAAAAAAACGTATCTTAATTGAGTGGACTGAGGCGCCTGTGTAAACGTCGACTGTCAGTATGGTTTCGAAATTGTACCGAGACTTGATCGAGGCTCCATGATATTTGTTAACAGGTTCAGAATTTAGATTTTTAGATGGAACTATTATTTAAAATTTTTTGTACCCGCCTTTACCTGGAAAATTCTATAGACGATTCCTTAATATATTGAAAAGGTTGAAATTCCGATCTCCAAACATATCGTTCACAACTTTAGCTGTTATTATCCTAGATTCTGCCTCCGTTATATGAGGTGGAATTTTGTTTAGTACTTACATCACTATTGAAGGGTCATAGAGAACAGTCGACCGCCATACTGGGAGATGATACCATACTTGCTTGTTTATACTGATGACTTAATGTGTTTATGGTAATTTACTGTATATGTTGGTATCGCGTGAGGGTGTTTGTGTTTACCTGTCCGTCTATCCATCTGTGTATGTTCATCCGTCCGTCCATTTTCCATCCATCCATCCGTCCGTTCATCCGTCCGTCCGTCCGTCCTACCAAAATTTGTCAGAACTACGCCATAAACTGCCCAGCTTACAACAATAACATTCTACAGCCTTTATGACATACGTACAGTGCCGCTTCAAATACCTCATTACATTCTGAGGTTATTTTATTCTTTATTTGTTTTACCTAGATTACTTACTTTTATTTATTTATGTATTTACTGTATTTTTCATTTGTTTTTGTTTGTTTGCTGTATTTTGACACTTTCATTCACTAATTCATAAATGACTTTAGACACAAGCAGTATATTCGTCTCTGGTATGACTCAACTAATCAAGAACTTCCTTTAGTATAGGCAGAGTATCATTTAACCAGCGTTCAACACATCTAGAGGTGGACAAGACGGGGGTGAAGGGATATAGAGTGTGTAGGAGGTGGCCGGTAATAAAGTCACAGGAAAAAAAGTCACAGAAAAAAAGTCACAATTTTGGCTAGGAAAAAAAGTCACAGGAAAAAAAGTCACAGGAAAAAAAGTCACAATTAATTTATGGTGGCCGGTAATAAAGGCTAGGTTAGGTTAGGTTAGGTTAGGTTGACATATTAACCTTAAAAAATGTGAGAATTCGATAGTTAACTTTTCTTTTTTTTCTGTGACTTTTTTACCTGTGACTTTTTTACCTGGATTCGTGTAGGATGCCACCATTATTCTTGTTAGTCATGTTAAGGACTATTTTTGAAACCTAGTACTGTTTCCACCTCTGTTTATCTTTGTATTTGAAGATGCAACTTAGAATTCCCAAACTTCGTATTTTTTTTTTTTTTCCGTTGTTGCTCCCTCTTTTTGTACTGTCTTTAGTGAGTGTTCTTATATGACGCATAGAACTATTAAACAGACAGACAGACAGACAGATAGACAGACAGACAGCAGATAGACAGACAGATATTCAGTAAAACCAATATACAAGTTTACATTGATTCAGTTTGTACAGTCTCCCCCCAAAAAATTATCGTCATTACCCCGGGTGTCGATGTGGTTAGTGGTTTTCTGAACAGTGTTAGTCCACCAGTTTCAGAACGGTTGGTACAGTCGTCCACTGGTATTAAATCTACACCAATATCTACCATGTGGATCAAATTATATGGAACCAATTTAGTTTTATTCATGGTAAAATTATAGCTACACTGTTGTCATATAGTTATTGAATTATAAATGTTGTAGTTGTGTGTCAGTTTAGTAAGTACAGTATCATAGAGAACTGGTCCAGCGCCTTAAGCACTTTCCTACTGTGGACTTCAACACACCAGTCCAGCGAGCCACCTGACCCTTATAATGACGGGCGGTAGTCACTCCTTATGTTTCCTTTGAGGTTTAGGCATTGATGTTCCTGCCTTCCATCCTGTCCTTCCATCCTGTCCTTCCATCCTGTGTGGTTGGTGGTGGACTAATCATATGACCGCAAGTACCAATTCATGTTCGATTAATGGTCGTTAACAGATATATTTATATATTTAATAACACCTTACCATATCTTAAGAGAGATATCCACCTATCCGATACATCAACGCTTCTGAAATTTCTGATCATGGGGTCTAGATACTTTTTTTTTTGCTGACGACATACCGTACTTAGTCACAGCAGTTAAACAATGGTGAACAGTAAATTGAGTTATTGGTTGGCAGCGACTGTATCTGTGACACACTCCTGCCTCTGACCAGATTAATATATCAAGTTTCAACAGACAACAACATACACCTGTGTACACGTTGATAAACACACACACATGTTCTTAACCAAAACCTGTGTTAAATGAGACACTTAATAAATTTGATCAGAATTATCAAGTAATTAATGAAGTTTTAATCGTCTTGAAACTGGTTTATTTTTTTAATGATGTTTGGCGGAGTTAGATTTTGTTACTTGATCCGTTACTTAGAGGGGGATTATAATAAAGAGATAAAGACGTGATGATAGTTTTAATCTGTGTTTGTTTTAGTGTGTGTGTGTGTGTGTGTGTGTGTGTGCGTGTGCGTGCGGGAGTGAAATATACTACTAAAATAACACCACTAGACATTAACTGAGACAGACAGACAGACAGACACAGACATACATAATCAATTCTCTTTAACTATTAATACACTTTAGTCACATTCACATAATTGATTGAGAAAAAGTGATCCATTTCCTCCACTTCTAAGTAATAATAATCAAATATATCTCGACTTACTCTTGGTCTATCACGTCTCTACAGAGTTCTTTTGCCCGAAGTTGTTTATTTTGTTTGTGTGGGATTACCTCGACGTTGCCTTATTTAGTGCATTGTCTTCAGTCCCGCATGTCCTTAGCCACCGTTATTGTGTGGTTGTTGGAAGGTGATTGGTTGGGTGATTGTTAAAGGAGTCTACATTAGTGAAATAACTTGATTTTTTTTTTTCTATGCCAGTGATTTTTTTTTTCTTCTTCAGGTAATAACTGTTTTCATCTGGACAAATTAGTTGCATTAGACATTGAATATGATAAAGTAAAAAAAAATAGTTGATTTGCCATTTCAGTATTGAGTTAATTATTTTTTTGTCCAGGTAAAGCTGTTTTTACCTGGACACATTAGTTATATCAATCATTGAGAAAAAAAATAAATAGCTGTAAATTTATCAACATGTCAGACCGACCCACTCCTATACCCACATCCATAACCCATACCCACATCCACACCCACATCCACACCCGTAGTTACAGAATACAGACTCTTAGTTACATAAGATCAAAATAACAATTGATCAAGTTTTGTGAAGTACGACGTTTGCTGAGAGTTAACGACAGTGGATGAACTTTAGTATGGATAGATAAGAAAGAGGATAGAAGGCATTGTGGATGTCTCGAGAATCCGACCTAAGGTGAAGGAGATGATTAGGTGATGTGTGTCATACCGAGAGGACATCTGTAGTCTATGATTAGGTTAGGTTAGGTTAGGTTAGGTTAGGTTAGGTTAGGTTAGGTTAGGTTAGGTTAGATAGCCTATGGTAAGCTTATAGTTTATTTATCATTGAAATGTAAAAAATTGCCACGCCCACATTCTCATACGTGGGTTATGATTGGTTGGATTTAGCCATCAGCTGCCAGTCAGATGGACGGTAGGATTTTTACAGGATTCACCACGATAAGGCAGACCTTGTTTACATCCTCTATCACAGTGTTGCCAGAGCCCAGTCACAGTGTTACCAGACCTCATCACATTGTAACCATACCCCCCCCCCATCACATTGTTACCAGACCCCATCACACTGTTACCATACCCCCATCACATTGTTACCAGACCCCCCCAATCACAGTGTTACCAGACCCCCATCACAGTGTTACCAGACCCCCATCACACTAATTCTAGAGGCCGCCACCACCATTACCGAGTCATAGAACCAAATTATAGTGTTACCAGAGCACCATGAGAAGAAGACCCTGCCCCTTCTATAGTTATGTGTGGTGTCGTGTGGTGCCGTCGTCCAATACACGACTTCCGCGTACAGTGTATTAATGTCCTGGGTCCAGAATCTCAAAAGGTTCGTAGGGTGAAAATATTTCGTAAGTGAGGAAAATGCCAGATATATCTTGACTGGCTGAACTAAGACACGGAAACAGACTTAAGAACTTTTAGTATATCCCATGTAGATAAGACTTAAGACTATGCCTTAACTATATGCGTTCTGTTAACATAATTTAGAGCAGAGAGAGAGAGAGAGAGAGAGAGAGAGAGAGAGATAGTCCAGGAGAGATAGTCCAGCAATTTGTCCAGTTGGCTCTCCTCAGGCCATATAGTGCTGTCCAACTTCGCCCATTTCATTCCTTACTGCCCCCCCATTAATGGGTGGCCAGGAATATGCCATCCATGTGGGCGGGAGTGGGCGGGCCATACACCATTAGTCATTATTAAAGCGTGTTACCTGAAGCCTTGTGTATGAGTGGCGATAGTTGTGGTGGTTGGTGGTAGTTGTGGTGGTTGGTGGTATGTTCAGGGTAGTGGTTGATGGTGTGGTGGTTGGTGGTAGTTGTGGTGGTTGGTGGTATGTTCAGGGTAGTGGTTGATGGTGGTAGTGGTGGTAGTAAAGGAAGTTGTGGTGGTTGGTGGTAGTTGTGGTGGTTGGTGGTATGTTCTGTGTGGTATGATGGTGTGTGGGTAGGGTGGATAGTTGTGGTGGTTGGTGGTGGTTGTGGTGGTTGGTGGTATGTTCAGGTAGTGGCTAGATGGTGTGGTAGTGGGTGAGAAGTTGTGGTGGTTGGTGGTAGTTGTGGTGGTTGGTGGTATGTTCAGGTAGTGGCTGATGGTGGGTAGCAGGAGTAGTTGTGGGTGGTTGGGTAGTAGTTGTGTGGTTGGTGGTATGTTCAGGTAGTGGCTGATGGTGGTAGTGGGTGATAGTTGTGGTGGTTGGTGGTAGTAGTTGTGGTGGTTGGTGGTATGTTCAGGGTAGTGGTTGATGGTGTGGTGGTTGGTGGTAGTTGTGGTGGTTGGTGGTATGTTCAGGGTAGTGGTTGATGGTGTGGTAGTGGCGGTAATAGTCTTGTATGTCCGTTATTCCGTCCGTATTTCAATCCATTAGTTCGTGTTTCTGTCCGTCCGTCCGTCTGTGTTTCTGTCTGTTAGTCCGTCCGTCCGTCCGTCCGTCCGTCCGTCTGTTTCTGTCCGTCCGTCCGTTCGTCCGTCTGTGTTTCTGTCTGTTAGTCCGTCCGTCCGTCCGTCCGTCCGTATTACTGTATATAGGGATGACCCCGACAGGTGACACAACCATTAAGGATGATTGGTCCAGGTCAAAGGTCACCAGGTAAGGCGCTGATTGTGTCATCGTCTTAGGTAATAGGATGTTAATGGTGCCGATAGTGACGCTTGTGGTAATGGTGCCTTTATTTATGGTGTATTGTGTTGCTTTTGTTGTTGTGTTTTGTTCTTGTTGTTACATATGTTGTTTTGTAGTTGTTGATATGGCTGTTGTTGTTGTTGTTGTTGTTATCTATTATATACTGTTGCTGTTTTTTATTTGTTTTATTGTTGTTGTTGTTGTTGTTGTTG
The DNA here is from genome assembly GCF_018991925.1 of Homarus americanus. Classification (NCBI taxonomy): domain Eukaryota; kingdom Metazoa; phylum Arthropoda; class Malacostraca; order Decapoda; family Nephropidae; genus Homarus; species Homarus americanus. Next base: position 54,338 of record NW_024740795.1, on the reverse strand, counting down.
TATTATATATTTCCTGTATTTTATGGTTCATCAAGGCGTTAATTTAATTATGGTATTTTCATGTTAACAAATACACACACACACACACGCACACACACATACACACACACACACACACATACACACAGTTAACCAACCATCAGCCTAACTCAACTACCACCACCACCACCTACCACACCCACTACCACCACCACCTACCACCACTACCACCATCTAGGTCAGCGTTACGTCTCACTGGCGGCCTTCCACGGGTTATTTAATCTAGTTTTTAAGGTTTTCTTGTAACTAGTAGTGTAACCCCCTTCCCTCTCCCACTCCCCTCTCCCCCCACTCCCCTCTTCCTCCCACTCCCTCTTCTCCTCCTCCCTCCCCCACTCCCTCTCCCTCCTAATGCAGCTCCTACAGGTGTTTTTGCCAGGTGTTCCGGTCTAGTTAGGGTTGTGACGGCTACCTGAGTTTTCGTTCCCTACCTGAGATGTCAAGTTGTATGTTGAGGTAGTGTTGGGGAAGGACAGACATTCACTCTCCTCTCGTTTCCGTGGTTTTTGGTGGAGGGTTTCGGTGGGTGTTCAAGGTGGTGGTGGTGGTGGTGGTAGGGCTACATCAGTGGTGGTGGTGGTTGTGGTTGGTAGAGGGTAGTGCTGGTAGATGGTAGTAGTAGTGGTTGTGGTACTGTGTATTGCTAGGGGGTGATTGTGGTTGGTGGAGAATAGTGATTGTAGTGGTGGTAGTTGGTAGAGGATTTTAGTGTTAGTTGAGGAATGAGAAATTCTAGATGTACTGAGAGATTCTCAAATTAATCTAAATTTAGCCTGTGATCGTCAGTGCTCGAGGATTCTGGACGCGGGGATTTTCGATCCCATGGCCGCATGTTACCGTAACTTAGCTCTCGACGCTGCACATAGGAGGAACGAGAATGACAAGATAAGGGCATACGGGGAGAGAATTCTGAACGTTGATCAAGGCAGCTTCACTCCTCTAGTGTTTACAACCTCTGGTGGGATGGGACCAAGTGCAAGATGTTTCTTTGTCAGACTCGCGGAGGTGATATCTGAACGGAAGCAGCAGCCCAGAAGTTACGTTACAGCCTGGATGAGATATCGACTGTCTTTTGCCTCAGGGGAACGAGATCTTCGGCCCCAAAGCCGACAACAGTTGCAGATATTGACTATGAGGCTACAGTCACTGAATGCCGCATAGATCTGCGGCTCGACTAACTCAACACAGCTAGGATAGCTACTTATGTATTAGGATATTTAATATTAAGGTAATAAAATGGCGACGAAAGGTGTGGCTATTGGGGGAGGCTGGAGGCCACGTTATTAGGAAAAAGTAATAGTAGTAGTAGTAGTAATAGTAGTAGTAGTAGTAATAGTTAGACAGTGATAGTTGATTGTGGTTGATATCAAAGATACTAGTGGTAAACGGTAATGGTGGTAGTAGTGGTTCTAACTGGTAGATGATAGTGGTTGATATTACAGATGGTAGTAGTGGTTATACCTGTTATTATCATGATATAAATAACGGCTCGCAATAACAATGGCAGTATCCGCGGTATTGATAACAGTAAAAATCACAGTAATAATTCTTCTTACAATCAACCATAACTCTCTCTCTCTCTCTCTCTCTCTCTCTCTCTCTCTCTCTCTCTCTCTCTCTCTCTCACATCCTAAAATATAAAATAAACAAAATGAAAACAATCAGGAAACAACAAGTAGAGGATAAAGCAGGCATTTGCAACGAAAATAATCCGATAACTATAAAAGAAATAATGATAAATTATAGAAGATGAAGATGAGAGGCAGTGATAATTAAGAAGAGAAAGAATGAAAGAAACGAGAAGGAAAAGGTAGAAGTTAATGATAATTGTATTGTGTAAATTGATTGATTTATTATTATTATTATTATTATTATTATTATTATTATTATTATTATTATTATTATTATTATTATCAGTTAGGTCCACCGAGCCTATTAAACTACTATAAAAATGACTTGATGGAGATAGATATTTATTCAGGAAAGTCGTCATAGATTTTCACAGGGATTCAGCATGTAAATAGACAGTACAGGTATACAAAACAATGATAAACGGTAAGTCAGTTCAACCAAGGTTCGCCCAACACACCTGGGAGGCTAATCAGTAACACAATCTATACAAAAAAAGTAAAAACGTCAAAGATTGTATTGTATTGACAGGTGTGATGGCTCCTTTGTGCGCCGGGAACACCGTACTCATATCACCACCAGCTGGAGAGAGTCTTTAAGGCTGTTGTACCCGTAGATCACATCAGGAAGAGGAAGGTACGGAGGGTGGTCTAACGAGAAGGGAGTTGCCTCCAGCTATAACCATAACACACACACTCACCCTAACACACACTCACACCCTAACACACTCACACCCTAACACACACTCACACCCTTGATAACCCTGAGCTCGTATTCCAAGTTTGGTTAAGATCCGCTGAAAACTCTTAAGAGGAAACATCAACAAAGGAACTTTCAGACGAACCTCCTCCCACCCTAAAAAAAAAAACTATACCTGTCCTAAGTATCTAGATAATGAATCCCCGTTATCATATCTATTACTCTTGTTACCTGGCTTACCTGAACAAAGACAGTAAGGTAGGATTTTTTTTTTGTCAATGATTTTTTTTTTGGGGGGTTTTCGGATATTTTTTTTATTTTTTTTTGGTTTTTATTTTCGTGGCTAAAATGAAAATGTGGGACAATGATGTGAGTTCTGTTGAGGTGTGTGGGTAAGAATTTATAAGAGGTGAGGTAAACGTCACTAAACTGTCAGTAACAAGTTGGTTTTTGTCTAGATGCCAGGTTGCTGCTTATTCCCGTTGGGGTTTAATGTGACTTGAGGAACGACTTACGAGCATATCTATCTATACGAGTTAGTGGTGTTTTTTGTGTATTATTATTATTGTACGCTGTTCACCTTTCCCGTTTCCTTTTTTTTCAGGTGCCACTCGAAGCGTTTATGCCGCGAGGATTTGAATTCCTTAATGGAGGGGGGGGGGAGGAGGGGATGGGGGTGCTGTGTATATTGAACATTATTATTATTATTATTATTATTATTATTATTATTATTATTATTATTATTATTATTATTATTATTATTATTATTATCAATCTTCATCCTCATTATATTCGTTAATTTTGTTGTAATTAATTAAGTTATTTTACTATTGAAAGCGTTTAGCCATTAATGTTGTTTGCGTAGTTTATAACTATTTTTATGCCCCACTTTGTACACTGGGGATAATATAGCGCTAACCCTTATCTGTCTGTAAGTGATATAAGTTATTTCCAGTCAATAGCTTGTTAATGGTTATGTATATCAGGGTGGATTAGTTTACTGTAGAACTTGAGGTCATAAACTTGTAAGTCAGTGTCTAGCATCAGTGTTTGTCTGTCTGTATTTACTAAATATATCGACCATAATCATCTTGGCAAATTTGACGGGAACCAACATCATTGCCATCGCCTGTTTTTTTGTTTTTCTGACGCTTATTGTTGTTACTTTGACTCTTATTTATGTTATTGTGGTAGTTATTATATCTATCGTTATTGTAGATGTTGTAGTTTAATATTATACATTACAATATTGTTCACGGTGTAATTAACAGTAATCTTCCTCCCACCGTTGTTGTGGTGTGTCAGTCAGTCAGTCAGTTGCTCTCACAGGTGTCAACACAGCGCCCTGGCAGCAGATCCCACCTACCACCAGCCACGCCTGTGAATCTCTTGACATTTAAAGATTTTCCCAATGGTTTTTGAGCGATAAAGGTCGAGCCGTGGGCGGTGTGACGGCACAGCAAATAAGGACCTGAGACACAAGAACTGCCTTGGGTTAATTATGAAGACTGTTTGCTGTTGACATCCAAGCCGGAGCTGCATTCTTGTAAGGGCGTGGCCGTGGTTCTCCTGACGGTGCGAGGGATTTTAGTAGTGACTTAAGAGGGTGTGGGCGTGTCTGAGGCGGTTTTGAAAGAGTAGGTGCAGCCGTGTTGTGGATGGTTTAAAGGCTTACTCAACCTCTTGTACACGAAGATTTAAACCCTAGAGTATAATGAATTTTAACCCTTTTGAGTACGATGACTTAACGCTCTTGAGTACGAAGCCCTTTACCCTCTTGAGTATGATGACTTAACCTTCTGAGTACAGTGTCATCGTACTCAAGGGAATAGGTCAGCATATTCATAAGGCTAACACAGTACACTGAAGGGATCAAGTGACTGTACTCAAGACATCGTACTCAAAGGGGTTAATTTGTCGTACTCCAGGGTTAAGTGGATGCAGAAGTTACTTAATTGCCTGTGAAGATGTTTTTGTCTGGTTTACTAATTATTCTTAAGAGAATGTAAAGTTGCATTGGGTAATTTAATGTGATGTGTTCTCTTGGGCGACTTAGTAGTTACTTAAAGAGGATTTGAAAGTACTCAGAATTACTCCAGAATATTCAGAATTGATCAGAAATACTCAAAATTACCCCAAAATGCTCTCGAATTATTCAGAATTACTCCAAATTACTAAAAAATACTCCGAATGACTCAAAATTACTCAAAAATACCCAGAATTAATCCCCAAATGCCCATAAATACTAAAAAAAATACTCCGAATTACTCAAAAATGCTCAAAATTTTCAGGAAAGGAGATCCCGTATGATACTCCCCTACAATACCACAAGGCGGGGTACTGTCACCCGTCCTAATTTGTTCAAGACTTTTAAGTATTACAGTTACCGAGAATCACCCCCCTACCCCCTCCCCTACCTCACCCCCACCCCCCCCCCAAACATGGACTTCCTCAAATCCCACTTAAAAAAAAAAAAGCATACGAAGTTCAGAACAATAAGTGGTTTTGATGACCTTTGAACCTGAACCCCTTTATTGTATCGGTGTCGAGGTTCAAGAGTGTCGAGGTTGAAGGTTGTACTTTATGGCAGTTTGCCTTACGTGGATATGCAGTATAAGCCTTTGGGAGGAGGTTTAGTCAAGGTGTTGCGTGGGTGGTGACTGCTTCTGTGTCATCTACTTTCTTTTATACCGGTTTTATCTGCTTTATTATCTACTCTTATCTATTCCGTGTCGTTTATTTTTGTTCTCCTGTCACTATTATTGCTTATACTAACACCATTATCACCATCACTACCACCATCACTATGATCACCACTACCACCACCATCCATATCGCCACCACTACCACCATCCTTATCACCACCACCACCACCATCATCATCACTATTATCAACACTAATCACACACACACACACACACACACACACACACACACACACACACACACACCCTCTTCCTGCTTTAAAATATCACAAGTGTCAGTGTGTGTGTGTGAGTGAAGGGAAAACTGGTTAAAATAAAACTAGCTTGTGGCCACGCCCTATCCTCACTCACTCTTACTATCCTACACACACAGCCTCTCACTATCATACACACACTGCCACTCACTCTCACTATCCTACACACACCGCCTCTCACTATCATACACACACCGCCACTCACTCTCACTATCATACACACACCGCCTCTCACTATCATACACACACCGCCACTCTCCTCCCACACACACACCACCCACCATCACACACACACCGCCACTCACCTCACCATCATACACACACCCCCTCACTATCATACACACACCGCCACTCACTCACCATCCCACACACAGCCTCACCATCACATACACACCCACTCACCTCACCATCCCACACACACAGCCTCTCACTATCATACACACACCGCCACCACCTCACTATCCACACACACAGCCTCTCACCATCACACACACACCCACACCCTCACTATCATACACACACCCACACCACACACACCACCACTATCATACACACACCGCCACCACTCACTATCATACACACACCGCCCTCACTACTACACACACACCACACCACCACCATCATACACACACCGCCACCACTATCACACACACACCGCCACCCCTCACTATCATACACACACCGCCACTCACTCTCCCATCCCACACACACAGCCTCTCACTATCATACACACACCGCCACCACTCTCACTATCATACACACACCGCCACTCACTATCATACACACACCCCACTCACCTCGCTATCACACACACCGCCCTCCCATCACACACACACCGCCACCACCACTATCATACACACACCACCCACCTCACCATCACACACACACCACCACCATCATACACACACCGCCACCACCTCACCATCACACACACACAGCCTCCTCACCATCATACACACACCGTCACTCACCTCACCATCCACACACACAGCCTCACTATCCCACACACACCGCCTCCTCACTATCCCATACACACCGCCTCCTCACTATCCTACACACACCGCCTCTCACTATCCCACACACACCGCCCTCACTCACTATCCCACACACACAGCCTCCCACTATCCCACACACACCGCCACCACTCTCACTATCCACACACACCGCCTCCTCACTAACCCACACACACAGCCTCCTCACTATCCTCCACACACACACCGCCTCTCACTATCCTACACACACCGCCTCTCACTCTCACCATCCCACACACACAGCCTCACTCACTCATCCTACACACACCTCCACTCCTCACTATCCCACACAGCCTCCTCACTATCCCACACAACCCCTCACTATCCTACACACACCGCCTCTCCTCACTATCCCACACACAGCCTCCCTCACCTCACTATCCCCACACACCTCTCACCTCACTATCCACACACACCGCCTCCTCACTAACCCACACACACAGCCTCTCACCATCCACACACACCCCTCTCACTATCCACACACACCCCTCTCACTCACTATCCCACACACACAGCCCCCACCTCACTATCCCACACACACGCCACTCACTCACTATCCCACACACACAGCCTCTCACTATCCTACACACACAGCCTCTCACTATCCCACACACACCGCCTCTCACTCACTATCCCACACACCGCCCTCCACTATCCCACACACACAGCCTCACCATCCCACACACCCGCCTCTCACTCTCACTATCCCACACACACAGCCTCTCACTATCACACACCGCCACTCACTCTCACTATCCCACACACAGCCTCTCACTCTACCTCTGACCCCAGCTGCCCTTCCTGAGTTGTTCAGAAGGTAACAAACCAGGCCTCCACAGCGTCTCGCCCATGCCCACACCACGCCCACACCACACCCACGCCCCCCTTTATGCCCGAAACCACGCCCACACTGCAATTCATGCTCGTGCCACGCCCACTCCTCATGGTGTTTATAATATTTATATATTTACTGTTTATCACGCACGCCCTAATCAAGGTCCACATCACGTACAGCCACAGCCTAGGTCCCCAGCCCACGCCCACAACACGCCCCACGGCTATGACATAAACCACACCCACAGCAAAGCTCACATCCAAAACACAACTATAACCCACACCCTCAGCCCACACTTACAGTATAACACACCCACACCCACAACACACACACCCCCACAACACACACACCCCCCACCCCACACCCCACACCCACAGCACACACCCACACTCCACACCCACAACACACACATCCTCACCCCACACCCACAACCCACCCCACACCCACAACACACACACCCCACAACACACACACCCCACAACACACACCCCTCACCCACACCCCACACCACAACACACCCACAACACACACCCACAACACACACCCCACACCCACAACATACGCAGTAGCCTCACTATGTACCTCACACCAGGCTATATATGAACGTGGATGCCATGTAAGACCTCCACGCCGCCCTAGTTATCACCTCTCCCTCTCTCCCAGCTCGACCTTGGAGCTCCTACATCCTCGACTGTTACACATCCTCCTCTTTTTCTCTTCCTGTCTTCCTAACTGTCTCTCATCCTGACAATCCTCTCCTCCTCTTCTTCCCCCTTTATCCTCCTCTTCTCTTCGTCTTCTTCTGGTGTATTTTCGTCTCCTCGTGTCCCTTGCCGTTTAAGGTACCTCAGTTGGTATGGCCTCGATGCTCCTCCTCTGTAATCACTTCTTGAACTCCATCATTTACCTCACCCCCTTCTGATCACTCCTCCCCAACCCTCCGTCTGCCCCCTCCCACCTGTCGACTACCCTCCTCCAGTCCTCCATCTGCCCCTCCTACCCGTCGACTACCTCCTCCAGTCCTCCGTCTGCCCCTCCCACCAGAGTTCCTCCACAGGGTCTGCCACCGGCATGACCTTCACTGTGCTGCCTCCTCGTCGTCGTCAGTCATCGTACGAGAGAGACCACCTTGCTGGCTCGCCTACATCACCCGGGTCCTCTGGTCGACATCGTCAGGTGGGCGGGGCAGTCCGCTAATGTACACAATACTCCGTAATCGCCCTCTCCACCCCCCCTCCCCCTCCATCCCCTCCAGACGTATCAAGGTCCAAGACGTCGCAGGCTCTTTGATTGTAATGGGCGAAGGTGCTTCCATTGCGTCGCCTCCCTCAGGTGTGATCAGAGGAGGACCCGTTACCCTCCACTCCCCCAGCGTCAAACTGAGGGTGTGTTCCGCTGATCTTTTTCTTACATTCATCCACAGAGCAACACAGTTTACGACAACAGTTATTGGTGAATGGTGTCTGTTTCATCTGCCTTCACGTGTAATGATTGTTTTTTTTCATCTCTGTTCTCTCCAGCCTCTTCCTCCTTTCGCCGCACACACACACACACACACACACACACACACACACATACACACGCACACACACACATCTCTCTCTCTCTCTCTCTCTCTCAATAGTTGCACCTGCGTCACTACACAACACCTGCTGCTCCATTCAACTTCCTCATTCTTTCATTAAACATGTACAGTATGTCCTCCTCCCTCTCCTCCACTCCACCCCCTCTTCTTACCTCCCCTCTCCCCACTCTACCTCCCTCTTCTGCCCCTCCCCCCACTCCCACCTCCTCTCCTTCTCACCCTCCTCTCCCCCACTTAACCCCTTTCCTCACCTCCCCCACTCCTCCTCCCTTCTCACCTCCCTCTCCCCACTCTACTTCCCCTCTTCTAGCCTCCTCTCCTCTAATCCCCACCCTCCCTCTTCTCTCACCTCCCTCGTAATTCTACAAGTTTCATCTTTTCCTGTTCTTCCCTCCATTCACCTATTTTTCTTTCTTCGTTTGCCATTTCTCATTGCTTCTCTCACTTGTCTCCCTCCCCCCTCCTCTCTCTCCCCTCCTTCCCCTCCCCTCCCCTTCCCTCAACCGTTCTAGAATCAACTTTTCCTTTCGTTCGCTACAAGACAAACCCTTTGTTTCCTCCTTATCTCCTGCATCATCCGGTGGTGTTCGTCCGGCCTCGTGATGGCAGCCAGGTAAGTAGATCTCCACATCCTCTCTTATCATTCTTATCGTTTCTTATCTCCGCTTGACCAGCCTCCTCCATCCACTCTATCACGGGTAATCTCACCTATCTGCCATCTACACCTGCTCTCATCGTCTGTAGCGTTTATCTGGTCGTTCTGGGGCTCTTACACCTCACCTGTCAGATTTTGGGAGGAGAGTTTTGTTTTGCGTCTCAGCTGATGGTGTCCGCCATACACCTCACGTCACAAGGGTTACTAACAACATTCCCCCACGTCTCGACTGTTGCCACTCTGTTCCTCCAGCTGTATTTTCTTCAACCTCACTACCGTCACCATCATCCAAGCAGCAGTCGAGGTAATCACATAAATCACCACAACAAAGCAGCAACGGTGGGTTGAACGCGCGGCGGGAAAGAGGCATTATAAGCAGCAGCGCAGCATACGGAACAGCTGTGTCAGCAGTGCAGCATCCGCAACAGCAACATTACTAGTCGTGCTCCCCAGTTATGGACCTCAGCAGCACGGCGGCGGTAACAGTTTTTCCCCTCGCAACACCATTAATGGTCAGGTGGGCGAGGTTTTTCCCTCACTTCACCCTTTCTGGTAGTCTGGTTAGCCTTCTTTCCACGTGTGTGTGTGTGTGTGTGTGTGTGTGACGACGCGAGGTGCTCGCCTAAGAATGTCATGGGTGACGGAGACTCGCCCTCAGGAGGTCAGCTCCACCCGGCTAGAGGGGATGAGCCTGCCTCTTGGCCCCACCCTCTCACCTTCCACTACCTTCCTCCCTCCTTCCCTCCCTTCCTCCTTCTCTCCCACCCACTTTTTCTCTCACTACTTCTCCTATTACTCTCCTACACTCTGTTATGAGTCTTGGTTCAATCATATATCAAAGATCATTCTTCTTTTTATTATTATGAGCGGTTAATTATTAAGTAGAGGATGTCACCTTTCATGTGAGGCGCCAAGACAGAAGAACACTGCTGATGGCGCTGGTCTGACGCGTGGCATCCTGTCCATCACGGGGGAGCCTCCACATTGTCTTCTGCAGGGATTTGTACATACTGGGTAACTGTAATGTAGCTTCCTGACGTGGCTGCTTCAGGGGCACATTCTGGACGTGGGGAGGCAGGGTGTGTGTGTGGGGGCATGGTATTATGTGGGTATGGTATGTGTAGTATATGGGTATGGTATGGATAGTGTGTAGGTGTAGCATGGGCTGTGTGTGGGTGTGTGGGTAGTGTGTGTGAGACTGGTATGTGGGCAGGGGCATGGGTGTGGTAGGGTAAATTTGATTTGACCTTTGACTAACCAACGAGGTGGGATGGGGTGAGCCTGGGTCATCGCATACCGTGAAACTAAGGGAGAGGTCAACCCACCTCATGGTACCCCCCCTTGTCCAATTATTGCCTTTGCCTATCAAGTGCCCCCCTCCCCTATAGTGCCCCTCCTGCCTGGTACCCCCTCCTACCCTGGTACCCCCTGCTCTATGGTACCCCTCCTGCCTATGGTACCCCCCTGTCTCTATAGTACCCCTCCTTCCCTATGGTACCCCCTCCTGCCCTATGGTACCCCTCCTGCCCTATGTTCCCCCTTCTGCCCTATAGTGCCCCTTCATTCCCTGGTACCCCCCTCTGCCCTATGTACCCCCCCTCTTCCCTATAGTACCCCCTCCTGCCCTTTGGTACCCCTTCATTCCCTATGATATCCCCTCTTGCCCCATGGTGCCCCCCTCCCCCATGAACCCAGCCCCATTGCCCCATGGTATAACTTATCCCCTTACCATCCTCTTCATAATATCACAAGTGAGAGCCACAAGAGCCAATAGCCACGCACAAGAGCCACGGATGAAGCTGATTATTAACCCCATCTACAGGAGCCACGGACGGAACACATTAGAGCCACGTACAGGACCCACAGATGATGATGTGCGAACAGGTGTCACTACAGGAGCCACGGATGAAGCCCAAGGACGAGCGCCACGGATGAAGCACGAAGATGAAAGCCACGCACAAGAGCCACGGCTGAGCGACGCAGATGGTGAGGCACGTCGGGAATGACAAGACCCAGTAATGTCCAGGTCAAACTTTGAATCCTATGTTTAACGGCAGCTATGTAAATGTTGTGGGTGGATCGATGTTTTGTGGGTGAATCAGCTGATGTTTGTTGTGCGTGGATCAACTGATGTTTGTTGTGGGTGGATCAGCTGATGTTTGTTGTGGGTGGATCAGCTGATGTTTGTTGTGGGTGGATCAGCTGATCTTTGTTGTGGGTATCAGCTGATGTTTGTTGTGAGTGGATCAGCTGATGTTTGTTGTAGGTGAATCAGCTGATGTTTGTTGTGGGTGAATCAGCTGATGTTTGTTGTGGGTGGATCAGCTGATCTTTATTTTGGAAAAGTCAGCTGATCAATGTTATAATTGTTTGGACAGATTAGTCAATTTGTGTCTAGGTTCATCAGTTTACATTACTTTTTGTAGATTAGCTGAACAAACTTACTTCAGTGTGGACGAGACTGCATACAACCCTTGTAGACTATGTATAATGTATACACTGTGGATGAAGGTGTATATTATAATACACTTAGTTCAGTCCACAACACTGTATAAGAATAACCATACACTTTGTACAGCACATGAGAATTTTGCCACACACACACACACACACACACACACACACACACACACACACACACACACACACACACACACACACACACACACACACACACACACACACACACACACACACACACACACACACACACACACACACACACACACACACACACACACACACTACATTACAATATAAAATGTCCAGGATTCGAACTTTCATACCTCCAATTGGCGTTTGAGTACGAATATATTTTTTGTAGACTTGTGTGTGTGTGTGTGTGTGTGTGTGTGTGTTCTTTTTTCTCGTACGTTAATAAAATCTAGGGCTTTCCAATAATTATCAATACCTATATTTTTCCAGCGTTCTTCTTCTTTTTCGTCTTATTCTTCTTCCTCTTCTTCATCACACGTTAGCTCATAAAATACACTCAACCATACAGTAGCACATGAACAAGTATCCTTCAAGTTGTGTTCAGTATAACAAGGTGAACACGAGAGAACAAGTACAGTGTGTTCATTCTCCGCCATCAAGCCTACTCCAGACACTACCACAGCTTGTTCTTCAGTCAACTCTCACTTTCATTATCCATCATTCTGTTACTCCCTCTCTCTCTCATTCTGTCACTCCCTCTCTCATTCTGTTACTCCCTCTCTCTCTCTCTCATTCCCCTTCACTCCCTCTCTCATTCCTTCCTCCCCTCTCTCTCTCATTCTGTCACTCCCTCTCTCATTCTATTACTCCCTCTCTCAATCTATTACTCCCTCTCTCTCTCATTCTGTCACCCTCTCTACTCGTTACTCCCTCTCTCTCTCATTCTGTCACTCCCTCTCTCATTCTGTTACTCCCTCTCTCTCATTCTGTCACTCCTCTCTCATTCTGTTACTCCTCTCTCTCTCATTCTGTCACTCCCCTCTCTCATTCTGTTACTCCTCTCTCTCTCATTCTGTCCTCCCTCTCTCATTCTGTCACTCCCTCTCTCATTCTGTTACTCCTCTCTCTCTCATTCTATCCTCCCCTCTCTCATTCTGTCCTCCCCTCTCTCATTCTGTCCTCCCCTCTCTCATTCTGTTACTCCTCTCTCTCTCATTCTGTCACTCCCTCTCTCATTCTGTCCTCCCTCTCTCATTCTGTACTCCTCTCTCTCTCATTCTGTCCTCCCCTCTCTCATTCTGTCCTCCCCTCTCTCATTCTGTCACTCCCTCTCTCTGTTACTCCTCTCTCTCTCATTCTGTCCCCCTCTCTCATTCTGTCCTCCTCTCTATTCTCCACTGTCATCATCACATCATCATCATCACATAACTCTATACAGGTTAATGAGTTTTTCCACCTGGATTCCTATGAAAGGTCAGTTTTGTGATTTCATTTCTTTTACAAATCAGATTTTTGCCCCCGTTAGCTTTCGTTTCTACAGGGTGATGGAAAAGTTCATGTTCACCTGTCATAGTGTGTTGATATGATTGTTCTTCGTTATCGTTATGTTGTTATACACTTTGTTCTACTTATAGTATACGGTGGAAATAGTCACAGTACATATTAGAAGTGGATATTATTTTTTTTTTAATATTGACTTTAATTATAAAAGATGTGTAACCATGCAGGTATAAGAAGGAACTGTCATACAATGTTTTAACAAGTTCACAGATACTTTTAGATCAGTTTGTCTACCTGATCTCAGACCATTATTGAAATAGTTAATTACATGGCTATTTGTCCCTGATCTTATAATATAACAGGTAACATTCCTAAGTCATCTTGTCTTACCTGTGATAATTAACGTATTGCTTTTTGTCATGTTTATCCTCCTCAGCAGGTGACATGTCGTTCACTTCTCGACACTACATACCTGCACACACCTTTAGTACCACGAGTAATTAGCTTTTGCCATTTTAGTCTTAATAATAAAAGTGTTTTCAGGTTAGGTTAGGTGAGATTAGGCTAGCACAGGACTAGATTGAGGTAGCACAGGTGAGTAAGGCTAACACAGGTGAGATTAGATAACGCAGGTGAGATTAGGATAACACAGGTGAATTGAGCTTCTTGAGGTAAGATGGGGCCAACAGGTAAGGTGGTAGCACAGGGTGAGATTAGGCTATACAGGTGATTAGGCCCAACTCATGAGATTGAGCTAGCTCAGGTGAGTCAGGCTAGCACAGGTGAGATTGAGCTAGCACAGGTGTGATGAGCTGCTGGTGAGATTAGGCTAGCTCAGGTGAGATTAGGCTGCTTTGGGTGAGATTGAAGCTAGCACAGGTGAGATTAGGCTAGCACAGGTGAGATTAGGCTAGCACAGGTGAGATTAGGCTGGCACAGATGATATTAGGCTAGCACAGGTGTGATTAGGCTAGCACAGGTGAGATTAGGGTGGCTAATCTTCAGGTGAAGCTAAGGTGTGAAATCCTCAGGTGATCCGTTTAAAATTTACAAGTGATAGGGTTTGGTTAGGTTAGGTTTAGGTTGGGTTAGGTTTGGTATTTATAGTGCAAGAATATCTTTAAGTTGAGGGCAAGCTTTGAGGGCGAGTGTTGAGGTTAACTTTGAGGTGAGTGTTGATGGCTTGGTGAGTGTTGAGAATGCTTTGGTGAGTGTTGAGGAGTAGCTTTTGAGGTGATTATTGAGAGAGCTTTGGTGGTGTTGAGGTAGCTTTGGTGAGTGTTGGAGTGGCTGAGGTGAGGTGTTGAGGATATAGGTGAGCATCGTGGCTGGCCTTCAGCTCCACCTTCGGGCAGGAGGATGGGTGAGGTGGGGATGATCGAGTCTCTGAAATTTAGGTTAAATGAGATAATTTTTTGTTCCGTTAATGTTCGTTATATAAGAGGGAATCAGGCTTGGTATATAGTTCAAGGATATGACCCCCTTCTTCTTCTCCTCTCCTCACTTCCTTCCTTCTCCTCCTCCTCCTTATTCTACCATCCATCTTCTTATTCTGCTCCTTACTTACTTACTTACCTTACTTGCCTTACCTCCTCCACCTCTCTCCTCCTCCTCTCCTCCTCCTCCTCCCCTCCCTCTCCTCCTCCTCCACCTCCTCTTCCTCCTCCTCGACTTCCTTCATCTTACCACCGTTATTTAACCTTTTTCCTTCTACGTGTGTGTGTGTGTGTGTGTGTGTGTTATTTTCTACTTCTTTCCTCACATCTGTTTCTCTTATATCTATTTTGCTGCATTTTATTTATTATTTTGTTTGATTACATTTTCTAGCTTGCAGTTCTTATCTATCCATTTTACTCATCCACATCCTCCTTACCCATTTACCCATCCCTACATTCCTATCCAACCTCCCTTTACCTATCCCCTACCATCCTTACCCCATTAGACCCCCATATAATCGGCACCGTCTGTGTTGTTAGAGTTTTCTGATCCTCAGGAGATTAAGAGTTTTACGTTGGTTTATCGTCCCCTCACCTGCCTCCCCACCTACTCTCCTCACCTGTCTCCTCACCTGCCCTCACCAACCCCACCTCCCCTCACTTGCTTCCTCTCCTCACCTGCCTCCCCACCCACTCCCTCACCCCACTCCACCTACCTCACTTGCTCTCTCTCCCTCACTTGCCTTCCTCTCCCTCACCTGCCCTCCTCAGCTTCAGAGACATTACATTTTGACCGAGGCACACACACTCTGCCCCTGATAAGCCTCAACAAACTAATCTCAGAAACAATAGTATATTCCCAAGTACAGGTACAGTTACAGGTAATAGTACAGGCTTACAGATATAGGTTCATTTACAGATACAGTCACTTCCACGTGGTAACAGTATCACGGTGTACTGCCTCCTTTATTTAAACTCCAGAGGCCATGACAGTCATCTTCCAGGCAGGTGTAATGTTCCTCCTCCAACGTCTTACCTTTAACCTCTTGAGCAAGACCCGTAACCTCTCGGGGTGTTACCTCCTTTGTAACCTTAACTCGCCGCCCTGGAGTACTATGACTAACTTTTTCACGGATTATTGGTTTAGTATTTTATTATTAGTTTCATCGTGGTGGTGGTGGTGGTACCTGGTCTGGTGGGAGGATAACACTGTAGGCACTCTGGCCCAGGCATCACCTTTACTGATAACTGCAGCCAGAATCACCTCAAGGCTGCCAGCTCGACTAACGAAACCAAGGTCATAGGTCACCTTGACCTGTTATCATTCATGGGTCAAAGTTGCCTGCAACTATCTGTCACGGGTCAGCGCCGAGGTCACCGCCAGGCCGGTCTCTCGTCCGTCTCGAGTGGTGGTCAGAGGCTGCAGGTCGCCCTCAGCAGCACCTCTAATGAAGAGCCGTATGATGCGCTGACGAGCTTTTGATGCAATAATGTCGCCATCCTCTAGCTGATAAATATTAAACACCCCATAGTAGTCTCCCCTCCTCCCCCCCCTTCCCCACCTCCCCTGCCAACATAAGTGACCCACCCATTGTGACTCTCCTCTCTCCTGCCCCTCCCCTGCCCCTCCCTGCTCCACACTGCCCTGCCCACCCTCCAGCCCCCAACAGTCCCCTCCCTCCTCCTAGCTCTAGCCCACTCCCAGTTTCAACTAACATGACGACGGTCCAGAATAAGCCAAAGGTAAATACCACAAAACTCAAAGATGCCCCTTAATCCCAAGCC
The DNA here is from genome assembly GCF_018991925.1 of Homarus americanus. Lineage (NCBI taxonomy): Eukaryota > Metazoa > Arthropoda > Malacostraca > Decapoda > Nephropidae > Homarus > Homarus americanus. The sequence goes on along the minus strand of NW_024740795.1, from coordinate 37,749 downwards.
AATTAAATGCAAAGATCAGTTTTGACTGTCAGAGATGCAAAAAGGCATTAGGCACCTGTCTTCTTAGTGGCCACCCTGACCCCACCTACCTATACCGTCACACTCCCACACGCCTGCCGCCGTCACACGATTCTGCACACACCAATGAGCACTGCAATTGGACTTCCACACTGGTGTTACATGAGGGCCGATAAGTTCATTGTTGAAATAAGATGTGTGAGACATACACACACACGCACACACACACACGTACTGCACATATATATAACAGTTAGCCTCATAATCTCCGTCCAGTGTTCCAAGTTGACAAGGCCCAACTCACTGTGTTATCAGGGACGCATGTTGGAGCTGTGCTAGATTATTATTACTCCAGCAGATGAATGACGGCCACACACCCGCAATAATCTCCACATGACAAACAGAAAAACCACTGTTCCAGTTAATTACGCAGATGATATATCACCGAACCAAGACTTTGTCGCCACGATAACACAATCACTTTGAACTGTTTATCGCTTGCTTGTGCTCCCGCGCACCCTGGTCACCTGAATATCACCCACCTTCCTCATTAGATCGCTGTTACCTGGGGCGCCTTTGATACGTTTTTGGCTCCATATATCCCTTTAAATTTATCTCTATTCTTCATTTAATATTACTACGTCTGCACCACACACACACACACACACACACACACGCACACGCACACGCACACACACACACACACACACACACACAGAGAGAGAAAGATAAACCCTGACACGTATTACAGAACACTTTAAACCAATACACAAGGTAGTAGTTGCAATATACACACCCATTAAGACATCAAGACTCATAACTAACCTTATGACGATAAAATACAAACAAAATAATAAACTGATATATTACTACAAATGATTATACATATACCAGAATTAATCCTCAAACCTTTTCACCGACATCAAGACCCCTCACTTATGCCTTCTCTCACCCATACCCACGCCTTCCACCATTTCTCACTCACCCTATGCCCCTCCTCACCCATGCCTCTCTCACCCACGCCTTCTCACCCATGCCTTCTCCCTCCCCAATACGCCTCTCTCCACCCATGCCTTCTCTCACCCATGCCTCCCATTCTCTCACCTACGCCCCCTCCCTTCCCCTTACCTCACCCAATACCTCTCCTCACCTACGCCTCTCACCCACGCCTTCCCTCCCTCCACTCCACACCCACCTTCTCCCCACCCACGCCTCTCCCTCACCCACGCCTTCTCCCACCCCCACGCCTTCCTCACTATTCTCCACCACACCCCTTTCCTCTCACCCAAGCCTTCTCTCACCCACGCCTCTCCTCACCCCACGCCTTCCTCACACGCCTTCCCCTCTCTCACCCATTCCTTCCTCACCCATTCCTCTCTCTCACCCACGCCTTCCTCCCCCTCACCCACGCCTCCTCCCTCACCCATTCCCTCTCCTCACCTATTCCTCTCTCCACCCATGCCTTCCCACCCATTCTCTCTCTCTCAATCCCCCCACCCACGCCTCTCACCCATTCTCCTCAACCCATTCCTTCTCTCACCCATCCTCTCCTCTCACCCATTCCTCCACCCCACCCATTCCCCCCCACCCACTGCCTCTCTCCCCACCACGCCTTCTCACCCATTCCTTCCTCCCCACCCACTCCTTCCTCTCACCCACGCCCCCACCCATCCTCCCTCCCTCTCCCACCCATCCTCTCACCCACGCCTTCTCTCTCACCCATTCCTCCTCCCTCACCCATTCCTTCCTCTCACCCACTCCTTCTCCTCACCCATCCTCTCTCACCCACGCCTCTCTCACCCACGCCTCCCTCACCCATGCCTCTCTCTCACCATTCCTTCTCACCTCCTTTCCCTCTCACCCATCCTCTCCCACCCCACCCTCCCCCACCCACCCTCCCTCTCCACCACACCATCTCCCTCCACCAACCAGCCCCTCTCCCCACCCACGCCTTCTCCACCCATGCCCCTCTCCCCACCCACCCTTCCTCACCCCATCCTCTCCCACCCACGCCTCCCCACACCCTCACCCCACTCGCCTTCCCCACCCACGCCTCTCTCTCACCCATTCCTCTCCCCACCCAGCCCCTCACCATGCCTCCACCCATGCCTTCACCCCACATCCCTCCCCACCCACGCTCTCCCCACCCATGCCCTCTGTCACCCATGCCTTCTTCCACCCTCCTCTCCCCACCCATCCCTCTCTCACCCACCCTCCCACCCAGCCCTCTCACCCATTCCTTCCCACCTATTCCTCTCTCACCCATTCCCTCTCTCTCCCCACCCATTCCCTCCTCCCCACCCATTCCTCTCCCACCCATTCCCTCTCCTCACCCACGCCTCCTCCCCATCCTCCCCACACTCTCTCCTCACCCACGCCTCTCCTCACCCATTCCCTCTCCTCACCCACGCCTCTCCCTCACCCATGCCTCTCTCACCCACGCCTCCTCACCCACGCCCCTCTCTCCTCACCCATGCCTTCTCTCACCCATGCCTTCTGTCACCTATTCCTTCTCTCATCTATTCCTTCTCTCACCTACGCCTTCTCTCACCTATTCCTTCTCTCACCTACGCCTTCTCTCACCTACGCCTTCTCTCACCTATTCCTTCTCTCACCTATGCCTTCTCTCACCTATGCCTTCTCTCACCTATTCCTTCTCTCACCTATTCCTTCTCTCACCTACGCCTTCTCTCACCTATTCCTTCTCTCACCTATTCCTTCTCTCACCTATTCCTTCTCTCACCTATTCCTTCTCTCACCTATTCCTTCTCTCACCTACGCCTTCTCTCACCTATTCCTTCTCTCACCTAAGCCTTCTCTCATATATGCAAATCTTATTCACAGACGGAACAAACTATTTACTTGGCCTCCCAACGTCCACGTGTTATAGGTGAACAATCCACTGTGTTATTCATCTACTTAGTAAAAGAACAGTGAACAATTGGGTAGTTTTATCCCTGTTTTTCTGATTTGTGTTTATGATTGTTTGCTTGAATGTTTTACGTGTTATTAAACTTTGTTGTTATGTCATGTTGCAGTTAAGTGTTGTCGTCAGGTGTTGGAGTCAAATGTTGTAGTTAAGTGTTGTAGTCAGGTGTTGGAGTCAAATGTTGTAGTTAAGTGTTGTAGTCAGGTGTTGGAGTCAAATGTTGCAGTTAAGTGTTGTCGTCAGGTGTTGGAGTCAAATGTTGTAGTTAAGTGTTGTAGTCAGGTGTTGGAGTCAAATGTTGTAGTTAAGTGTTGTCGTCAGGTGTTGGAGTCAAATGTTGTAGTTAAGTGTGGTAGTCAGGTGTTGGAGTCAAATGTTGTAGTTAAGTGTGGTAGTCAGGTGTTGGAGTCAAATGTTGTAGTTAAGTGTTGTAGTCAGGTGTTGGAGTCAAATGTTGTAGTTAAGTGTTGTAGTCAGGTGTATGATTACTGTTGTTTCACTCCTCTTAGATAGATAAGTTATCCTCATTTAGCTCATCTTTATCGCCTTTGTTTGTATTGGCTTTTGTGATGTGTTGTGTCGTGCTCTGGGGTATAATGTTGTATGTTTACTGTCACCAGAAGTAAGACGATATTGTTGTTATTAGTAGCGGACTCGTGGCTCACCTGGACATATTAGTTATCTCTCTCTTTATTTCACCTGTTGATGAAATATTCTAATGCTAAGCTAACCTAACGTAAGCTCATATAATATTGTCTAACCTAACCCAATCAAATCCCAATCAACCAACCCAGCCCAACTCCCCCCAACCCACCCAACAGCCAGCCCACCCAGCCCACCCGGCCCAGCTCACCCAACCCAGCCCACAACTCAGCCCGGCCCAACCCAACTCAACCCAACCCAACTCGATTTAACCCCCAAATAGTGTTAGTGAGCATATCAGTTTACCCCGTAATGACACACAACTGGCGCCAACTTACTCACCTGCTAACGTACCATGAAGGCTACGTAACAAACTCATGGTATCAACTGTCAGCGAGGCGGGACCCACAACAAGAAAGCATCATCACTGTCTACAGATCGGCAGAGATGGTCGAGAATCATAATAATTTTTTTGTCCCGTTCCTCGTGCGTTGGCGTCGAGATGTGTTGTTGTTGATCATCAGACCAACAGAAGCTTATATGGGGGGAGAGAGGATGTTGGAGCAAGGTCTTGAATAGAGAGGAACTAGTTCGTCAGATAACATAATTATTTAGGGTAGTCAATCTGTGAACTCTCAGATGACACACAGTTTGAAATACAAAACATCGATTTTTGGGTTTACTTAGATTTATCGTACTGGTGTTTAAAATATTTCAGTAGCTAGTAACTTAAAAGCAAACATCACTAGCAGCTTATTTACTGTATTTAAGTCCATTCTCCTGTTGCTATTCAAAGCTTCTTTTTTTTTTTTGGAAACGATGTAAACTTTTATGACTATTTTCATACACTTTATCCGACACTCTCTCTATGTACCGACCAGCCTGACTTTCTGTTCATATTTTTAAAGCTTCTAGTTGGTGTTTTTGCTCTTGTTGATGGCGTCTTTTATCGGGGTTTGTGTGTGAGGATTAATGCATGTTCAGAAGTATTGGTTGATTCATAGTGACTCACAAGGATGTCTATTGAACCACGTACAATACCTTACCTTACTAGACTAACAGGAAGGGAAGTTATAGGGTAGCAGAAGGAGTTTCAGTGTCACCTTAAGGGGTTTCGACGTTTAGGGATATACAGTGTTAAGGGGTTTCAGTATTAAGCTAAGGGGTTTACAGTCAGTTAATGGGTTTCAATATTTCGTTTGGGGGTTTCAGTAGTAAGTTAAGGGTTTTGAGTGGTAGTTAAGGCGCTTCAATATAAAATTAAGAGCTCTACATTGTTAATTAAAGAGTTCCAATAATAAAGTTAGGAGGTTTACAGTGATAGTTAAGGGGTTTTTGAGCTTATAATAATCAAAGCCGCCCCCCCCCCCAAAAAAAAAGCCAAACAAACCAGTTGTGTCGCTGATGAATAACTTAAGACAGGAGGTAATACAATTTAACGCCTGTGAAAGTGAAAGTGGATCCCATAAACCAGATGACCCGTTAGGGACAGTTAGGATACAACACACTGTATACTGAGCCTTTGGTACACAAGGAGGCAACGTGGTCAGAACTGTACTAGACTGCCTTTACTCACCTATATTGCCTCAGGATCGAACCAACAACCCTTAAAACAGGGGCTAAGTGATGTATCCACTCAGCCACCGCTTGCCTCACTCCTTCATAGTTTGAGGAAAAACATGAACCATTTTTTTTTTTTTTACTCTGGGTTGCATAATATAGTACACGCTTTTTTTTTACCGTATAAGGTTATGTCTGGAATGTCGAGATGACCTTAACGTAGGGACTGGTTGGTTGAAAATAAGAGAAAAAATAATAATAATAATAATAATAATAATAATAATAATAATAATAATAATAATAATAATAATAATAATAATAATACCAGTAGGAATAATATTTGTATTTATTTTATTTAATTTTTTATTCCTGTAAATCTGAAATGAATAGTAAAAATAGTTTCTATATTCCAATACGAGTAAATTAAGACAATAGGAACACAATGCCTTCTTAACTCTCTGCCATAATGTTCTCGCTATCTTATCATACACATGTTGCTATATTGATCCAGTCCATAACAAGATATAATATATGTCTGGTGTACCCCCTTGTCGCCCTGTCTCCTACACCAGCTCAACAACACGTTCACCATCCTAGTCTCCTACACCACCTCAACAACACGTTCACCATCCTCGTCTCCTACACCACCTCAGCAACACGTTCACCATCCTCGTCTCCTACACCACCTCAGCAACACGTTCACCATCCTCGTCTCCTACACCACCAAGCAGAACTGTGGCCTCATTCGTAAATGTTGTTTCAGGCAGGATGGTCCTCGGCCCAAGACTTGACGGGTGATGCCAAGCTTCCTCTACCACCAGGGCAAGGTCAGTACTATTACTGCTGTTCTCTTTATGACGTGATGGACAAGTACCTTTATTAATTTTTGGGCGTGTCTTTGTCTGTCATGCGCTGGTAGTTATTTTATGGAAACACAATATTCCTACTTGAATGTCGTGATTGAACCTGAGTAAGTAGAGCGGCAATGATGATGACGATATTATCCGCTCGAGGGTGTGTGGCTGGGGTCCTGGTATCATCCACTGGAAGGTGCGTGGCTGGGGTCCTGGTATCATCCACTCGAAGGTGCGTGGCTGGGGTCCTGGTATCATCCACTTAAGGGTGCGTGGCTGGGGTCAGTGTCTGCCAAGATATTCAGGTGAACGAGTCGAACGTCATATATTTTTTTTTTTTCATGAATGTGCTTTTTTTTCCTGGGAATGAGGGTCTCTTAGGTTCACTACTTGTGATTATCCAGTGTAGGGGTTATGTCTGCCGCAGTGTGTCGGTAGTGAGTTCCGTGCAGGTGTTGCTAATGACAACTTTGGTCGCTAGGTTGAGAACATAATTTCTAAATTGACTCCTATATATTATTTTTAGTGTTCCGACATTTTACTTGTAACTTTTAGGTGTTTGTTAAACTTAGGAACCAAAATGATTTGTGATTTTACACTGCATTCTCTGGCTGGGCGATTTTAGACTGGTGCCTTTAGCTTGAGCCTTTAAACTGGGTTACTTTGACTGGAGCCATTAGCTGGAACCTTTAAACTGGTTTCCTCCCTAATCTACCTTTCTCCCTCTCTCTCCCATCCACCTTCACCCATTTTTCCCCAACCACCTTTTTCCCTCACTCCCAGCTCACATTGCCCTTATCACTCAATTTGTCCACTCAAAAAAACTTGTCTTTCCACCATAATTTACGTCGTGCCAAAATATCACAAAAACTTACTTGGTTACACAGCAGCACTAGCAACATAACCCTGACCAACGCCACCAGGATAGACATCACAGTACATAAATATTAAACATAATCACGAAATTGGGTCCCATAAGCATGACGGCCATGTTAGAGACAATATGGATACAGCACACCGTATACTAAGCCTTCGTTACATAAGGAGGCATTGCATTCAGTCGCCTTCATTCCCCACATGTTATGTAAGGTACCCATTTACAGCTGGGTAGACTTGGGGTGCCCCGCGATCGAACCAACGACCCTTAGGACAGTTGACTTGCTCTTCTCCACTCAGCCATTGTACCTCCCAAAACGCATCAGAAATACAGTAAGAAATACACCATATACAGACTAACAATAACATAACTCCTGTACTTTATAATATTCTTCAAGATTTACCAAAGAAAACCTTACTTAAACTACCACAAGAGAGACGTATCTTCATGTTTATTGGTTAATGTCTAGTGTATAATATAGCCCAGACTGAGCACTTAAAGACCCCCAGTTATTGAAGCTCAGGTAATACACCATCATTAACTCCAGCCTCCTACTTATCCCTGAACTCTTGACTACAACTGTGTCACAATCATAGAGGTAATCTTGTCTTCTCCCTCTGTATAAGTCTTTAAGTCCTTGACCCCAGCATTTGTCTTCCTTTGTCTCCCTTCATGTTCCTACTTCGTGTCTCCATTACTTATATTCTTGTGTGTAAGTGTGCAATGTTACATACTTATACTTATTGTGTAGTGTACCTTGACTCTCGCTTATACTCTGTGCTGTGTGTAGAGTGCATCTTCTTTGACTTACACTTATACTCTTCCTGGTATTACTCTTATACTTCTAAGAAAATATATTTCCTGGAATTAAAAACATCAGGAATTACCCACAACTCGTCATCCTGTTGAAGTATATTTTCCCCACTCCACTTTTTCTTCCTTATCCAATTGAATATTTCCTCCCCACTCAACCTCTCTTTTCCTCACCTTGTAGAGACGTGTTACATATCACTCATGGCCAGAAACATCGATCCTTCTACCTCAACCACAGTGTTTATATCGTCTATACAAGTTATGGAATCTATTATCACCCAACAAGGCCTCGTTCTTACTGAAAATACTAGAATTATGTGGTGTTTAAGTCTATTGTTATGTAGCGTTGGTTTCACTGTGGCCTAAGTAAGAAGCTTTCTTTCGTTGGTGTAAATAATTCTCAAGCCTCCAGCAGTATTTGGCATCAGGTTAGTCTCACCAGATTTATACTTCTCTCCTTATCTCAAAGATCTCTTGCTTAATTATCCAGATGCAGCATCCAATCTGTAGTGGATGAGTCACATTAGATATAAAAAAAGAGAAAAAAAATATCCAGATAAAGCCAGGAGTGCCTAGGGGTGTGTTCTTGACCCTACGCTGTTTCTTTTAGGTATTAATGACCTTCTCCCTCCCCTGATGAACAAACATATTGACTCATGTGTTGATGATCTCAATCTCCAAAAGTGTGGTTTTTACCGTACTGCTCATCAGACCTCCGCCCATCTCCCGGCAGGTCGGTTTAAATGTCACTTCCACTCTCCGTTCTGATCTGGCAGCAGCGAGTTGCACAGTGAGGAAAGAGTAGCCTTGTAACATTTAATATTTCCAGAGCTTAAATATTACACACACACACACACACACACACACACACAGACACACACACACAGACACTTCTCGTAAGCAGGACATCGTTCAGCCATCTGTCTTGTCAATTATAACTGCTGCTGTTACTATCTTGGCCTAACTATGTCCTCTTATTCGTCTTGATATCATATTATCATATCACTTACCATGAAAAATGATCCTTGGAAGTTAGTCTATTGTTCCGCTCTCCAATTACTCATTCTGTACAGGTATGATGTTCACCTGTCAGTCCAAAACACCTCTGACATATTTAAGCAGTTATGTCCCGATTTTTCTTAGTCTTCAACAAAAATCTGACTAACGTTACCTGCTTCGACAGAGATACAACGCCCTCCTTCAGCCTCCTCCGTCATCCCTTCCACCATTCATTATCTTCAGTGTCATCATTGCGTCTCAAGTTTCACCCCCACACACACATTATTCGCTGATCCAGGTCATATTACTAATACATTTTTTTTTAAGTTCCACTGGTAGGAATATTTTTGGCTCCTGTTACCAGCACGTCTAGTCAACTCTCTCTCCCTGGCACCTGAAGTGTAAACAAGTGTGAGTATGGAGGTAGTGGGAGGTGTGTTACTGGACGCTGGCGTAAGAGAACACCCAAAACCACAAAGTAGGTCTGTATTTTACCTATTGAATGTGCAACAATACAGCCATGCCTTTGTAGGACATCGGATGGACGTTATGGTAAACATGCATGTTTGGAAATAAGTGTGGGCGTTTGTGTGGCCACGTGGGTGTATCAGGGCGTCCGTGGGCGTGTGTACCGTCACAGACCCGTCCATCAGCCGTGGCTCCTCCCGAACATCACCGTCCACCTTCAATGTTTTCCAGTTTTTTGTAACATTTTAGAAGCAACCTTGAGTTTTTTTGTGCGTCCGATTTGGGCAGTTCCTCGTGTGTTGACGAAGATTACCTACACGCCATACTCATCTCTTGAGACTATAGAGAGTAGTAATTACCCCATCTTTTATGACCCCGCTAAGAACCGGGTTGACTAAAGAGTACTCTGTAGTTGATTAGAAAATGGGGTTCAGGTTTCTAATGACGAAGGAGAGAGAGAGAGAGCGAGGAGGGGGGGGGGAGGCATGGTGAGGGCTCCAACAACCGGCCGGTGGTTGTGGTGGGGCTGGACTACCTAAATGTCAGAGTGTGATGGGACCTGGTCTGCCCTGGGCGACTCACTGCGCCACCTGCCTCGCTCCTCCACACCACACTACTTCACCCCCTTCCTCGTCCCCTCCGGCCTCCCTCGTCTTCTTCGGCCTCGCCTCGTCCACTCCGGGAGGTCCTCTACGTTCCTTTCCCCCGGGAGAACACTACGTCACCCCCCTCGTCGCCCCCCTCTTCAGGAGACTTTCTCCTTTACCCCCAGCAAGAGGTTTCTTCATCCCACCTACCCGGCAGCAGTGCATCATCTCGTACACATCAAACTCCTCCTCCCCCTCCTCTTCCTCCTCTTGTCTCAATTCTTCTTCTTCTTCCCCTCTTCTTTTTTCCTCTGCCTTCTCTTTTTCCTTGTTTCTTCTGCCGCCTCCTCCTTCTCCTCCTCTTTCTCGTTTCTTCGGCCTTCTCCTCCACCTATCTTCCCTATCTTCTCACTTCTTCTCCCCCCCCCCCCTCCCCACCCCCACACTACATCCAGCATTACAAAACTCGGAACCAACTTGTTTTTGTGTTCCAGATGACTGT